>NC_090900.1:15371578-15671578 GCF_040956055.1 Brachionichthys hirsutus | reverse complement strand
AACGCATTCACATTTACACGAGCACTGCTGTTAAATATAGATCTGAGTTAGTGATTCTTTTAAAACTACTTTCTACTTCACAACATGAGTAGAAAATATTTTATTTTTTACTTCACTCCAGTAATCTGATTACACATTGGAATGGTCAGTAGGTAGCGTACCTACCGATGTCACCCATTTACCGAACAATAATTCTTACAGGATTCTATCTTTTCTTTTTCTTTCCATTTTCTGTACTGCTTTTGTATTTTTCTTCTTCCTCTTCTTCTGTCCTGTTTCATTACCCGGTTTATCTTTATTTATTTTGTTGTTTTCCTCTTCTTCTCTCGCGCTTTGTTCTTTTCTCACCTTCTACCTTCCTAGTTCTGTCCTCTTCTTCTTCTGTGGTTATTTACTTGCAGTTGTTTCCCCTCCTCAGTGGACTGCAGGTTAGAAAGTTCCCCACCTCCAACGCCTACATGGACGACCCGTTCCACCTGAGTTCACCAGGTGGAGACCAGCCCATCTACTCCAACACCTCCACACTGGAGCACAAGGTATGACCTGAGGATGAGGATGAGGATGAGGATGATGATGATGGTCGTTTGGGTGCTTCCAGCTCCACAGCAGTCCGGATCCGGTCTGGAGCAGTTTGGTGTCGTCCAAAGACTCTGTGACCTACAGCAACGCCATCGCCTCTAAACGCAGTGAGTCTCACCTCACGAAGAAACGCGACGTTTATTTTTTATTCGCTTATTCTAAATGCTCTGCGGAGCTCCAAGTGAACACCTTTGGGGGTGGTGTTTGTTTTCCAGATGGGAGGGTGGCGGACGCAGAGAGGGGCGTCCAGAAGCTCGAGCTGACCGGGAGGAGGACGGCGCAGCTGAGGGCGGGGTCAGAGAGCAACCTGACGTCTGCTGGGAAGCAAAACAAACGCACCTCTTTCAGACAGTCGCTGGCCATCTGCACCGAGCGCGCTCAGGTGTGTGTGTGTGGGGGGGGGGGTGCTTTTGATGAAGAGCATCAGCGACGTATTCATGCATCATAAGTAAGCCACACTGGTTTTACTGGTCTTTGCTGGTCCAGGCGGGATTCCTGAACCCTCTGCTGCGACGGACGGCTTCGGCTAAAACCTCTCTGGGACGAGCTCCATCATCACCGCTCGGCGAGCACGGCAGGGTTACCCAGAGGAGGAAGGTCCGAGGCCCTAAACGTTCGTTCTTGGGTGAACTGGTCCTTTACGTTCCCCTCCAGGAACCTAAAATGTTTCTGTTCTCACAGGAGTGGGAAACCAAAGCTTCTGCCTGACCCCCCCGTCCGTCCGTCCGTCCTCCAGGACCGACCGACAGACTCCAGTCGTCCCGGCTGCAGACTGAAGACAGCGAGGACTTTGTTGACGGCTTCACACTTAACAAGGGAACAGACATGAAATCTCCTCCTGAGACCCAACCCGCTGACATGCGTCCACTGTAATGGACAAATGTCCACTACAGAGGACATGCTAGCTAGCTGGCTGGGTCTCAGGAGGAGATTCAACCTGCATCAACAGAAAATAGAAAAGAAACTTGTGAATGTGTCCAAATATGCACACAGCTAATTTATTTCAAACAGAACCAAGCGTTTGAGCCACAGCGCCGCAGTTACAATGGAAGCTTTCTCTAACCACTAATCTGGGTTCTCTTTACACGATTAAAGGCTTTTATATGTCAAGGATATATTATCTCGTGTTTATTAGTGATTGAGTTTCATATGTCAGATGTCTTTAACGCCACACGGTGTGTTTAATTACATTCTGTTATCACTCTCATTTTATTGTATAGATATGATTGATTTATATCTGTCACTCTTTGATATGATTTTTTTATGTTTACTCAATTTTATTGTATTCTCAGGACAAATAAAAACTCATGCGAGGTTCTAATACTGTACAATTTACTTTAGTTTTTACCAGATACAGTTACTCACAGCTGATCTGATTGGATGACTTTGATTGGGCTATGCTGTCTGTGTTCTGTTTTTAGACCCTCGCCAGGAAACTGGACCTACTATTACTACAGTTAGTACTACAACTACTACGAGTAATTTATAAACAGAAAGATAGACCCTTTCAGAGGTCTGTAATATTTTATGCAGGTAATGTATGGAGAGAAATCTGTTTCTTTTTATGCAATCAAACAAAAAATGGATTTGCAACCAAAAATAATGATGTTGATAGATAATGATAGCATTGTTTGCAAATATTTTTTTATTACAAATCCATTTTTTGTTTGATTGCATAAAATAAACAAAATTCTCTCCATTGTAATGAAGACTCTTTGTGTGTTTTTTTAAGTGTTTACTTTCCGGTGAACAGCTTCGTGAATAGGTCCTCCTCCACTCCTCCACTAGATGGCAGGAGACACAATAAGTCTCGCGATGCGTCCGCCAAAAAAGAGGAAGAGGAAGAAGAATCGCGGAAGTCGAAGGTTTTCTGACGGATCACCGGCTACCGAGCGAACAAAGATAACTATCGGTCTAAGTTAACGGTTTTATCGGGATTGGAGGTGAGGATAGCCGCTTGGACCGAAGGTACTGCCCGCGTTTACAACACGAACCTCCTGCTTGTTGTTTCATGACGTGTTTTTTACTGTGAATCTGGATTAAAAGCAAGTTAGCAAGGCGCAGAGTGCGTTGTTTTACTAGCTGCTAAGCTAAAGCTTGAAGCGCTCGGGAGGTTTTCCGGGAGAGGGAAGTCACCTGACAGCGTTCAACATGGTTGCCGTGACCCCCCCCGCATGACTGTCACGGTGTTTAACGGGACCGTCCGGACGCTGGGCTTCGTGTTAGCTTAGCTTCGGCTAGCCGCCCGGTCGGGCTGTTTCGTGTCGAGCTTGCTCCGCCGCAGACCGACTCGCTTCCGCCCGGGTGCGGACTCTTTATGCCGTGATTCAGGCCTCTCTTCCTGTTTCTGCCCCCCCCCCCCACAGAGTGACGATGACTGCCGCACCTTACAATTACTCCTACATCTTCAAGTACATCATCATCGGTGAGAGCCGGAGGCCGCTAGGATTCCGCTGAGGTCGAGTCTGCGGAGATGAATGGATGAATGGGTGAATGGCTGCTGGTGTGAACGCCGCTGCTTGCTCGAGGGCTGGCGTCACACTTCAGACCCGTTTTCCTCACCAGTAAAAGGCTGTTGTGTTGTTAGCCGAGGTAAACTCTGTTATTATAAATACTGGTTAGACTGGTCGGCGCTCGCTCGCCTCCGGTTTGTTGCTGGAGTTCCTCGTTGATGATGTCATCGGGTCGATGTCCTCGTCCAGGATGGGAATCGGAACGCGGACGTTTATAATCGGGATAAAGTCTGTTTGTGAGGACAAGCTGTCCTCTCCGTCATTTGTTCTCCTCCTCTCCATCATTTGTTCTCCTCCTCCTCCCCATCATTTGTTCTCCTCCTCCTCTCCGTCATTTGTTCTCCTCCTCCTCCTCTCCATCATTTGTTCTCCTCCTCCTCTCCATCATTTGTTCTCCTCCTCCTCTCCATCATTTGTTCTCCTCCTCCTCTCCATCATTTGTTCTCCTCCTCCTCTCCAGGTGACATGGGAGTAGGGAAGTCATGCCTGCTGCACCAGTTTACCGAGAAGAAATGTGAGTCTCTTCATCTTCCTCTTCATTCCCCAATAATACCGGAGCACTCTCGTTGCTTTGGTACATTTGACTGCAGCGTGCGTGTGTGTGCGTGTGCGTGCGTGTGTGTGTGCGTGCGTGTGTGTGTGCGTGCGCAGTCATGGCGGACTGTCCTCACACCATCGGGGTGGAGTTCGGGACGAGGATCATGGAGGTTCACGGCCAGAAGGTGAAGCTGCAGATCTGGGACACGGCTGGTCAGGAGCGCTTCAGGGCCGTCACCAGGTCCTACTACAGAGGGGCGGCCGGGGCCCTCATGGTGTATGACATCACCAGGTAAGGGCAGGGTGAAAGGGGGGGGGGGGGGGGGGGGCTCGATTCTCTCGTCTCATCGTTTCCTCTGCGGGTTCTCAGGAGAAGCACCTACAATCACCTGAGCAGCTGGCTGACGGACGCCAGGAACCTGACCAACCCCAACACGGTGAGGGAGGGGGGCCGGGGGGGGGTCACAGGGTCACAGGGTCACAGGGTGAAGGACCAGACACTGATCATCATTGATCATCCGGCGTGATGTTGATCTGTCCAGGTGATCATTCTGATCGGCAACAAGGCCGACCTGGAGGCGCAGAGAGACGTGACGTATGAGGAGGCCAAGCAGTTCGCTGAGGAGAACGGTGCGCGTGTGTGTGTGTGCACGTGTGTGTGAGAGTGTGTGCACGTGTGTGTGCGTGTGCGTGCGTGTGCGTGAGACATCTTTAAATGAAGTTGAAACAGTGCGTCAGATCGATTGTGATCTTTACCTCCTTTTTATTGATCAGGTTTGCTGTTTCTAGAGGCCAGCGCTAAGACGTGAGTACACACACACAGACACACACGCACACGCACGCACACACGCACACACACACACACGCACACACCAACGAGCATCAGACTCGAGCAGCTTTAATAAGTTCAAACAGTAACGTTTCGTTCTCTGTGCTTTTCTGTTTTTGACTCGGTTTGCTTTTTGTGCTCGAGGCTAAAACCTCTGATTCTAATCAGATTACGACGGTTCTAATCAGATTACGATGGTTCTAATCAGATTATTATTGTAATCGCGTGATCGGCTGATGCTGTCAGGATGGCGACTCGGGTGTCAGAATTCCCCTTTATGTCGCTCCGCAGGGGGGAGAACGTGGAAGAAGCCTTCCTGGAAGCAGCAAAGAGGATTTACCAGAACATCCAAGATGGCAGTCTGGACCTGAACGCTGCAGAGTCCGGAGTCCAGCACAAACCGTCGGCGCCGCAGGGAGGCCGCCTCAGCGCCGACAGCCAGCCTGCGAAGGAAGGCTGCAGCTGCTAACCGCAGACGGAGGGACGGAGGGACGGACGGACGGACGGACACAGATATGTACGCAGAGAGCTTCTCTTTACCCGGCACCGGGATGTGTCTTCTATCCAGACTGGGTCGAGCGGGACCGCGTTGCTACGTAACCGGTCTGTGACCCGGATCAGTCCCCAAAACGAGATCAATCATTATTAAAACGACGACCAGGTTTAGGGCGCGTCCAAGTGGACTAATATTCGGACCGCGGTTCTCCTCCGGGTCCATCTCAAACCTGCATCCGGACCAAACCCCAATCAGGACCATCCGAGGCTTCGACCGGGTCGCTGCACCGGACCGGTCCCACAGTCCTACCTTCATTCAGTCCACGGGTCCACTATGGACACCGGACCGTCTCGGTCCTGTCCTCTCTAAAGGGGCGGGGTTTTGACCCAACTCCTGTAGGGACAACGCTAACATGGGGGGCGAAGACAACGGCGCCGCGGTTTGGACCCGCACCCAACCGAAAGCGTTGACCTCTGAATCTGGACCTCTTGATGGGTAAATGTTCTATTGAGGACAAACGACCTTGATTTAACGTCCGAATCGGCTTCAGATCGCGTCCAGGCGTAACCGGGGAGACCCAGAAGAACCCAAGTCCAGAACCGGTCTGGTTCTGAGCCCCCCTTCAGAATGCCTTCAGCCAGGGGTCCAAACTTACCCATGTCCAAAGAGTTGGATCAGTTACTGGGCTCAAATTCAGAAAATTGTAGCTTTGACTCACCAAATTGATCGTACGATCGCTGCTGTCGGGCGTCTCTGGAATGTTCCCCGAACCTTCTGGCCGTTGTTCCCTCGCGGGTTTTCATCCATGTCTGATTCTCTGATGCACTTAAATCCCAGCTGGAGGAGAGAGATTGGATCGATCAGAACCGGCTAATTCATGAATAGCATCGATTCACACATTACAGGTCAACAAGGGTCCAATCTGGATTTACACGGCTCCCCCTAGTGGCTGTTTCTTCTCTCACTGTGGAGTCGTCTTTTACCCGGAAGAGAAAAATGCCTCAAGTTTCAACGTATTCATGTTTTCTTTTGTTTGGTTTTCTTTCTAACAAGACAAAATCATAATTCCTTCAGTTCCTGTAAATTTCTGTGTTGTAACGATGTCGCAAAACTAACATTTGATATTTGGAGTCCCGTATTGATCAGACGACGTCCAGCAGTTCCCCCAGTCAGTAAAACAAGCGTTCCATTGCTTACGTATAAAACTGAACGTTTTACACTTTTATAACTTTGAAGCCGTGTGGATTGAGTTTGAGGGCAGAGGTGCACGTATGTTGGCTAATATTTCACACGAGTCGGTTTTAAAAACAACAACAATAAACCAATGAATTCAGCCTGGTGGGAATCTGTCGGCGGAGTGGATGGAGCTTAAAGTTTGTGTTGACACTTTAAAACTTAAAAACCTTTTATCACTACAGATTTTTGGAGCCTTCAAAGCGGCCACCAGCCGCAGACTCTGATCATTAGATGTGATCAAAGTGCAACATTTATCAGCGGTGGTTGGTTTCCAAAATGCCACAGAAAAAACCGAAATTAATACGGTGGGAAACATTCTGGAATTATTCGCTGAAATCACAAGTATCGAAACACCTGATTTCAGATTGACTTTCATTTCTCGATTTGTTTTTTTTGTGTCTTAGCATAAATATGTTTCTGGAGATTGTTTGGACCTCGTGTGGAACAGTTTTACCTGAGTCACAATTTGGACCCCCCCCCCCCCCTGCATATTAATAAATTAAAATGAAATGGAAAAAGGGTGGTTTTATTCCGAGCTGTCCTCTGATTGGTCGGCCGCAGCCGTCTTCACCGGCGATGCTTCAAGTAAAATGAAAACAGCTCCGACTCCACGTTTCCTCGTTTTCCTGCACGCTGCGTTCAACATGGGAAGCTCTGGTGGAGAAAGAGCTCGTCGGGGTCCAATCGTTAGTATTTAGATCGTTCTGATCAGCCACATGGGGGCGCTGCAATCAAACTAAAACCAACATGTGCTTTAATCCCCGCCCACTGTCTCTGTACTTTTTTATTCTTTTGTTTCCATTCGCTAAAGAGAAACACTCTCGAACCCTGGACTATTTATACTCCGTATCTGTACCGTCTGCTCGTCCTCTCGTCGCGTGGACGTGGGATTCAGTGATTTGTAAATAAAGTACATATACTGTATATTGTCCAAAGGCTCTGTGTCAGATCTGTCTGCCGTCAACTCTTCTAGAAAACAGGAAGTCCATCGTGGACTCGCCAGACTCTCCGACCATCACAGAGAGACGCTTTGCGTCCAGTTTGAGGACCGTGGGCAAACATCATCTTCATCATCTTCCTCCGTCTGCGGGATCGGGTTTCATCGTCACGTTTCATCAGTAAGTCTCACACACACAGTAATAACGTGGTAATAACGTGCTTTCATGCGCATGTGTTAAGTGCATCGCCCCTCCGATACTGTGATCGGTGTTACAGGAAGTGATGTCAGACCTGCAGGCCGACGCCTCATCCTTTCAGAGTTCTGTTTATTTCATGTTTAGTTTTTTCCCACCAACAGTGTGTGTGTGTGTGTGTGCGTGTGCGTGTGTGCACGCGTATCTACGGTCCCTCTGACTATCAGGGAGAAGACGGTGAAGTTGAACGGACCAGAGCAGCTCACAACAGGAAACAGAATCGGGTTCACAGCTGCTTTATTCACCGGATCTGATCCCAGGTCAGATCTGTCCAACACAAAGCGTTGAGACGGACGCCGACTTCTTCTCTGGTTCCCAGTTCTGCAGAAACACTTATTTAAAACACGCTAAATTAAAATTCATCAGCACAGGTCAGAAAACTTTATCGCTCCTTCGAATGTGAACAGTCTCAGTTCTCAAACACTCCTGTGTGTGTTCAGGGGGCGTGTCCGATGACTTCACGGGCAGCAGACGGTGTGACATCACTACGTGGTTTTGCTCTTGGAGGCGGGCTCCGTCTCCTGCTCGTACTCGATCTCCACATACGCCCTCTTCTTCCTCGCCGCCGAGCCGCTAGCTGGAGATTTGCCCTTCGACCTGGAGGCCTTCGTCTTCGTCCCCTCCTCTTCTGCACCGGACGACTCCGTGTCCTCGTCTCGATCCTCCTCGTCGCTGCTCGTCTTCAGTTGGTTCATCTCCTGAGAGAAGAAAGGAGAATGTTCGTTTCTCTAAAAGGTCGATTATTTAGAGCTCTTAGTTTGAAAATCTGTCCGATTCCTGTTAGAAACTAATTTTCATTCATCTTATTTTGAAAGGCTCACCTCGAAGTCGCTCAGGTCGCTCTCGTCCACTTCCTCCTCCGCTACGAACTCTCTCTGGCCGACGTCCTGCAGACGGACAGGAGACGCGTTCAGAGTCCGAAAAGCACGACCAAACCTTTCATGCCTGCGCGTGTCCTTCATCACCTCATCGTCTTCCTCCTCCTCCTCCTCCTCGCTCTCTTCATCCTGCTGCTCCAGAGCTCTGTCGAACGCGTGGACCGGGAAGTTGTAGATGTCTCCGTACTGACGTCGCACACAGATCGATTAAAGCGTTAAAATATAAACCCCGGCTAACGGCTAACGCTAGCTCACGCGGTGACATCATCCTCTCCTGAGCTGGTTCTGTTGTTGTAGTTCTTGTAACGGCACTTATCCCTGATTGGTTGCTACGTGTGACATCATACCGTTCCCTGCTTGAGCCTCTCCAGCAGCTCCTTCTCGATGGCGTTGTCCAGCTGAGCGGCGATCAGCGCTTTCTCCTACGAACACGCGGGACACGTTAGCGAACCTTTGCGACCTCGGGGGCCGCCGTCGCGCGCGCACGCCGCTCACCTCTCTCCTCTTCTCCCGCCTCTCCACCTTCCTGCTGAGAGGAACCAACTTCCTCCTGAAACGCAAAGCGGCGACACGTCAAACCGGGACGCAGTTGGTTCCACACCGGTTTAAAAAAAGGGAGACACAAACATCCCGCCGGCGCCGCTTGATGATTCAACACTCTGTTTCTTTCTTAAGATCAATAAAGTTTTACTCATCAAGAAGATTAAGAACTAAAAGAGGGCATGAAGGGCGCGCGGCTCCGGCGCTACCGGCTCAGCTTCCCGTTTCTACCCGAGCAGGTACGGGAGGAGGGAGATTACCGTCTCTCCTCCTCCCAGCGCCACGCTGGATCTGATTGGCCCGCCGGCCGCAGCTACTTCCTGTCCCGGGGTACTCACTGTCTCTTGAGGACCAGCTTGCGCATGCGGATCAGGTACTGCGTGATCTTGGTGAAGCGCTGCTTGCACTTGTGTCGGATGAAGCGGGGCCAGTAGATCAGGCTCCGGTCGATCTGCTCCAGAGCTTTCTCGTAGTTCTTGCTGAGCTTCTCCTGAACGAACGCGAAACGTCTCGATTCAGATCAGACGACCGGCGCGTCCGCGGCGTAACCGCAAAAGCGGCGCTCCGCTCACCTTCTCCCACATCCTGGCGGGGAAAGCCGCTCGCTCGATCACCTTGGTGTAGAGGAAACACTGACCTACGGGAGACGAGCGGCGTCAGCTGATCGACTGATCGGTAACCGCGAGGCCGTCGGGCGGGTCGGCCGTTACCTTTCTCCTCCCGGATGGTGGCGTACTGGCTGCTCGCCAGCGGGCACGCCGAGCGGTTACACAAGCCGGTGATGTTGTACTCATTACGGCAGAAGTTCTGACTCTTTGTCCTGGAAGCAAAGATGAAAAGTTTGTTCTTAGTTTGAGGGACAAACGTCCAGAAAGGATTACGAATAATAATAATTATTATTTGGCGTTTATAGAGCCTGTAAACGTAAAGAAAAAAGAGACGTGATGCAGAATGAACTCCTTACTTGACTTTGAAGGAACAGAACTGTTTGTTCCCGATGATGTCCCAGATCACCTGCAGGAAGCAGTTTGGACGCGTTACGAATGTCCACTGATGTTTTTAGGAGACGCGGGTCAGAATTAAACAGACTTTAATTCAGTATTTGGTTTGTGTCTCTGCTCGGAGGGCGACTCGGAAGGTTCCTATACAGGAATGGTTTGGTGGTGATCCGGATCATCATCTGGATCCAGAATTGATCCGTCATTTCCTGACCACCGGCGATGGTTACCGTTTCGTTATCGATGTAATTGACGAGCAGATAAAACCGTATTTTAAAAGCGAGCCGGTAGGCTAACAGCTAGCGTAAAACATCAGCGTCTACACGCGTATTTATCACACTCACGTCGTCGTGCTGCATTTTCGGTGCGTCACAGAACCGCTCCCGGTTTATCCGCAGACGCTGCTGCCCGTTCTAACGCCGCGGAATAACTTAAATTAACGTGAACGTGTTTACTCGGTGTAACCACATGGACGTTCAGGCAGCGGCCATCTTTATCTGCATGCGGCTCTTCTTCGAGCTTCTCAGCTTTATGACTACTTAAATATGAACTTTTAGGGCAGTGGCGCCACCTGGCGTCCTACAGTATATACGACAGGCTCCAACTGAGAAACAACGTGAATATGTATCGCGATATTTCACACCTTGGTCTCGTTACTGTAAACAAGAGTCTGCTGTTGTGTAGGATTCAGTTTCGATGTCGGGACGGGAGCAAAAATAACGAGTTAAAAACTTTATTTATAAAAGCAACGTCCAACACTAGTTTCTAGAGAACGTGTTTCGTGTGAATTTGAGTGTAATAGGTCAATTCCTATCGTAAAAGTACTGATCGTTATAATCAAACATCGACACTAGACAACTTTCACGTCATCGTTGTTCAAGGAATTTTTAATGGAATCCCAATATTTACATGGAAAGAACGAAAATAAGCAATCTAGTCCCAGCTAGAAGGCGTGGAAAGAAACAAAATCACTAAAATACTATTAACAATAAGAATTAACCACAAAAATAGTAAAACATACTTGTAAATAACATTCGGGCATAGTCTCCGGTCAGTTCATGATCAGAAGGGCTGAGGCGCAAAGCGTAACAAGGAGAAGGCAGCACCTTTCACGAACAGTCCGTGAACGCACCAATCATCACACTCATGAACTGGAAAGATCACGATTCCAACATGGCGCTGACCGAACTATATCGAACTGTGTAGGTTCGTCAGTGACGGTAAAATATTCTAATCCACCGTTTCATCCATATCCGCATCTAAAATGTAAAAATAAATCCTCCTCTTTCGTCCTGTTTGTGTGTTTGTGTGCCAGGATGAACATTTGGGAACGGGGACGTGCGGACTCCACGGAGCGGTGCATCATGGGAGCGATCGCCTGCAAATTGATGAAGCAACAGCGACGCCTGGCGCCCTGGAAGGAAACTGACCTGTCACGTTCACTGTCGCAAATCAGTGCTGCTATTTTTTAGAATTGCAGGTATTTAAAACTTCACTGACTCTCTTAAATTTAATTTTCATAAATCACAATTATACATTTATATATTTATATACATGTCAAAGAAATATGAGGATTTTAAACGGATCTTGAGTCTTTATTCTTGAATCACCAATCAATGCTGCTATCTAGGAATCCTCCAATTGACCTTTCCGTGCCACGCCCCCTCCCGCCCCCCGGAAGGTGACAGGTCAGACGCTCAGACAGCATTTGACAAAATTGTACCAAAATTGGCAAAGCAGACAGAACTTCCCGGTGATTTCTGGGTCAGGTATTTCCTGGATATGGATATTTCGCAGAGGGGCCTTAAATATTTCAGTGAATAATTTTTTTCACTTGGTTTCCATGTATTTTTGTCAAAAATGGTGGAATTAACATCACTGCACCGGTACGGAACTGAATATCAGCACCACTGAAATCCACGGACTCAGTTCTTGTCAAGCACGGTAAGAATTAATTCTTTCTTTTCTTCATGGAGTACATTTTTGGTTGCATTATGCGTAAATTACTCTGTTCTGGATAAACGTGCAGCAGCTACAGCCTATAAGTGTAAAGGCAGCAACTGTTTCTGATTATATGACAATACCTTCCTGGAGTTCAGTAAACTAAGCTAATGTAGAAACTTGAGTATTGGAAAAGGGAACCGCAGGAAGGAGTCGGCTAGCTCCTAAAGAGAACACAAGATGGCGGCTGTATTACAGCTGTTGGAATTGAGTTTTGGTCTTGGTGTTAAACTGTGTTTATTCGATACACCAATTTAATATTGTTGGTTTGATGTGAAAGCATTGTGACTGAAAATGATATTGTTTGATTAAAAGAAAGTCTGTTTAATAACGAGACAGAGAACATCCTGCCGTGAGAAACGACTAACCGAGGCCTGGAACACATGATGACGTTTTTTATTTATTTAAGGTCTTCATCGCACGTTTTTAATCGATTCAACTGGTCGTGTGTTCTTCTGCAGCTTGATCCAGCGCAGATGTTTCTCGTAGTTGTCTGTCGGTTTAGGGAAGTGAACAAACCGGACGGCTCCTTCCAGTCGCTCGGGGTACCGGTCGTCATGGTTACACCATTTTCAATTATTATTATTTTTTTGCCTTTGAGCCACATGCAAACCGAAGCAGCTCGGCTGGTTTGTCTGAGGAAACGAACATAAAGAGATGAAGTGTCGCGTCTACTAAGTCACTTCCTGCCTCGCAGGAACTTCAAAAATGTTTCCACCGTTTTATACTCCATGTTTGACTTCAATCTAGAATTTGTAAGAAACCTTAAAATGTCACTATTTACATTTTAAATGACTCATTCGATACGTATTCTGTAAAATTTCTGTTCTCTTTGCACACGTGAATGGAAAGAAATGACTCGTGAGTGAAAAAACAGAGACATGGTTTATTTCAGTAAATACTGTGAGCTCCTCACGGCTGTACAACACTGGCATCTGTAGTTGGCACCTTTAAAGGGACAACCCACCCAAAGAAACAGAATTCACCCCCCGGCATCGCCTCTGATTAACACATTTGTTTTTTAACACAATAACTACTGTCAGTTCTGTTTGTCAGGGGGGGTATATTCTTTTCTTTTCTTTCATATACCCTAAAAATAGCCGCCTCTGGGACACCGTACAAAATAAAAACAGGGAAGAAACAAAAAAAGAAAGGCACCCAAAGCCACAACGGACAGGAGTCAGCCAGACAACTGAAAACAGCACAGACATGCAACTCACATCGATTTACACGGAGCTATATAGGCATGCAAAAACAAGACCGCCCCGAACACGGGCTGAATGACAGCGCACACACACACACACACACACACACACACGCACGCACGCACACACACAACCAGGTCAACGCTTTTCTCGAATGCGTCCACATCCTCCACCCAGACCGGTTTTTGACTGCCGTCTAACATCTTGTAGTTCGCCTGCATCGAGCCACGTGCATTGTGGGTAACGCCGCTAAAACAATGGATGCTGATTTCCCTGCATCAACGGAGGAGTTGAACGGATTTAACTCAGAATACTTTGAACTAAAGAACTGAATTACGCAACTCCTGAGTGTCAAATCTCAAGAACGAGGAAAATAAACCACGGAATCCTTGCGAGGTTCCCTCTGGAGTCACAAGGATTCCGTTCAGTCCAAAAGACTTCCGGACTGAGAACGCGTGGGTTCTAAAAACACTTCAATGTTCTGGGGTCTAGAATCTGCAGCTGTGGGGTTTCGTGACTGAAACCAGAATGAAAAAATAAAACAGGCAGTAAGGAATGTTCTAGAAATCACAGCCGTCAAAACGGTCACATTTTGAGAAGGAAACGGGTTCGAGAGCAAAGATTCTGGAATCAGAAGGCTCTTGAGAGCAATTTGAGATCAATTCAAACAACCGTCCTTCGATTTACAAGGTGACGTGACAAGCTCCAAAGAATCTGCACCCGGTTCTAGAACAATACGTTCCGGAGAAGATTTCCTCATTTAAAAATATGTTTTTACTGCCTGAGATGTAATTCCTGACGGGACATGTTCAAAAATCAGAACGTGCGTTTTCCAAGATGTCTTAGAAACACACGTTCTCATGACTAAAAATGGCTGACCCGTTCTGAAGGGGGCCGTTCCAGAACAACGAAGGTTCTACGGCAGGAATGGATGTGCTTAAACGCCCCATTCTAGAATCTGAACTTGTGATTATAAACATCTGATGGATCAGATTCTAGAACAGAAGCTGAAGCAACAGATTCTCGTTATTAAATAATGTTGGGCCTGAGACTGGACCCGATACGACGGAACCCACCCACACACGGAACCCACTGGAATCCACCAGAACCCTTTCAGGCACACGAGATGTGGATCAGGCAACATGGCTGTTTATGCTAATGCTAACGTCACTGGACTGGGTGGAGCAACACCAGCGAAGAACACGGGATTGTGGGAGGGTGAAACAAATGAGAGAATCATCCAGCGACCCCCCCCCCCCCCCCCCGACAGCTGACCGGATCACGCAGGACGACACGATGACGATGGATGAAACACGAACGGCTGATGAAGAGAGAAAACATCTGGATGTGCCAGAGATCAACAAAGAAGAAACGGTGCAACAAAATAAGTAGAAGAAACCAAACCATATGAACATTGGGACCCGGCGACGAGCCACGCCCACGTCGCCGGGGGCGACTGCTACCTTCGCACAGGCTCGGGAGCGATTGATTGCTTTCGGACTGATCAGTGACATCAGCAGGATGAGTCGGGTATTTTGGGAACCTTCTATCTTCTGAGCCGACACTAAAACGCACTTATTTAACCTCATAACAGCTTATAACACACTAGTGTACCTGTAATAAGCGTATTCTTGTTACAACTCGCAGCTCCTCCGGCACACAGACGTGTTATCTGCTCGTGACGTCTCAACGTGAGAAAAGCGTTAAATGAAGCGCTAACGGCTGAACCCTGAACACAGCGGGAGAATCGATGTCTGATAGACGTTTTATAGATCGTATCCAACGACGATGATCCTCCTCCTCCCGTCGCTCTAAACAACTTTTAGAAAATCTTTTTTGGCACAAAAATTGAAACGAGAAGAAACGGATACAGTTTTAGATTAGTCACAGAAAGCACGGAATATCTCGCCAACACCGAGCTAGCTCGTTAGCGTCATTAGCATTCACGACGCTGGCCGTGACTAGCCGTTAGCAAACGATGCCATCAGGCCGTTCTCGACCACGTGAAGTCAGAGCGAAAGTCTTGGCGGGTAATGTTCCTCCCGCTCCTCCACCGTCTCCGTCCGCTCTCCGACCGACAGGCGATCCGTCAAGAGGCGGGGTTTAGTAAAATGCTCTGTGATTGGATCGAACGTCTTCTATAGATGCGTCTGAAGGGCGTGGTTGAGCTTTCACCTGAAGGGGTCCTGACGTCCCATCCCTTCATTGACCTGAGCAGACTCGAACCCCCCCCCCCCCCTACGTCTCCGGCGGTCTCAGGGAAGGGTGGAGGACGTCCCCATGACAACCGTCTTTCATTCTGCTTCTCTCTGCCCGAAGTCTCGGTTGTTCCAACACGTCCTGATCTCTGGTCGTCTTCTCTTGGACTGGCGGTATGTTTCCGATGGCGTCAGAGACACAGTCAAAAGAAATCTGGAGAACATTGACGGATGATCGGACCGGCCGGAGTCTTCTGAAGACTCGCCGCCGCGTTGGGGTTGAACTTGAATGTTTCCTGTTTTAAGGCCTTTCATGAAAGAAAGTATGAACATCATCGGTCTCGGGCGTCTCCATTGATCCACGGTGAGTCTCAGGATGCGGTTTGGGTTCTGGTGGGTCTAGGTAAGTCTCAGCAAGTCTTTCTGGTGGTGGTGGTGGGGGGGGGGGGGGTCCTGGACTGGAGTTTTTCGGCCTTAGGAGGTCTTGACCAAGTCGTAGACGTAAATGTGGAAGTCATCGTCGAACTTGATGAAGTAGACGGACGGCTTGGCCTCCACCTGGTGGATGACCATGCCCGATCGCTTCCCGCCGTCCTCTTTGGCGTACTCCACCTGTTTGCCCACCAGACTGTCGACCACCTCGCCGGGCTCCCGCTCCGCCGCCACGCTGTCGTCTACAAAGAGAGAGAGAGAAGTTCATCGGCAGAAGTCAATCCAAACCTGAAGACCCGGTCAACCCGGTCCAGCAGACTCACTGGAGTCGGGCATGATGCGCAGGTCTCCCTCCTTGTAGTCGTCCAGCAGCTGGTACATGTAGAGGACCGGGTCTTTCTCGTAGGTGATGTAGAACCAGGAGGTCATGATGGGAGCCCGGGCCAGCACCATCCCCCTCCACTCCTCCTTCGGCCCGTCCTCCGTCTCGAACATGTGCTCCACCGCTTTCCCGATCATCGTATCCGCCAGCAGCGACTCGCTGACACGGGCCGGAGCTGCACCAATCACAGACAAGCAGACCGTTCGGTGGCGCCGTCGCCGTGCGGACGTTCCTCTCGATTCTGCTGCGCCTCTTCCTCACCCACTCGGTCGGGCAAGACCTCCAGCCCCACCACCCGCTCGTCGCCGTACAGCTCCAGGCCGTAGATGCAGTCGAAGCCATCGTACTTGATCAGGTAGAGGGACGGGTTGACGGGGACCTGGTCCAGGACCGTCCCCTTCCACTGGGACGACTTACCTGAGAGGAAGACCGGACACCGGTTTTAAAGGTCTGGACCACAAACGAGCTTCTACCACCAGGAGAGGGGACCGGATCTTCAGGTAACTTCTGGAGACACTTTGGTAAAGGTGGAGAAGTTCTACCGGAGGCGGAATACGGATCAACTTGATGTTGGCCGACACGGTGGACCAGGGGCAGGAAAAGCGCCGCACCAGCGAACGGCTGGACTCCCTTTGTGTTCTGGTTCGGCGTCGTCAGAAACCAAACTTACTGCCTTCTTTCCAGATGTGCTGGATCCTGCAGCCCACGATGTTCCTCCTGGGCTGCGCCAGGTTCTTGCTGGGTCCAACACTGGTCCTCTGCTTCCTGCAGGCAAACAAACGGTGACAAGTCGAAGCAGAGGATGAGATGTGGAGGGCGAGAGGAAACGGACCAGCGAGTCGTTCGTCCGACTTACTTGTGCGAGTTCTTTTTCTTCATCATGTTTGCAGACACGCCTGAATGCCCTGAAACGGTTACGGAATCGGTTACGCCGATCGGCGGGGCGTTCAAGGACGCTCCGATATCTGAAATCAGTGAATCAGCAACAAAACTCAAATCAAGGACTCCCCCCCCCCCCCCCCACTCACCTCCGTCTGCTCGGGGCCGGGGGGCCGCTGGGCTCTTGAATGGGGTCTTCATTCATCCACCTGTACGGGGGGCAGCCAGCCGGGCCGCCGGTCCAGGTTCACGCTGGGGGGGGACGGGGGCGGGGGGAGGGCGGGGGGGGGAGGAGGAGGAGGAGGGTAGGGAAGGAGGGAGGAGGTGGTGAGAAAGAAGAAGCACCAGGAATTAGGCCAGGCCCGGGGCAGGACGCAAACGGACCGGAGGTTGGAGGCCGAGGCCGCGCCCGCTGACGGGGGAGGAAACTTCCTTCAGCCTGAGGAGGAAGAGGAGCGAAAAGCGTGATGAAGAAGAGAAGGAAAAAGACGATTCTGCTTTTAATCAGCGGTTTGGTTCGTAAAACGGCAGAAAGCGGAGGAACGCAAAGTCGAACGCGTCGATTTCACGTCAGAGATTCTTGTGACTCGACCAAGAGGAAGAGGAGGAGGAGACGAGGAAGAGGAGGAGGAGGAGGCGGCCTCACGGATCGGATCGTTCACCGGGACAACTTTCTGAGTCTCCTCCAGGAAACTTTTGAGGAAATGTTTCTGGAACTTGCAGTCGTGGCTCTGGAGCCAATCTGAGCACTGATCCTGGGTCAGAGGTCAGAGGTCAGGGATCAGCCAATCGGGTTGATTTCCACTCGACAAAACAACGTTTTAAATCTGTTATCGGGACCGTTGGTCTCGCTTTCCAGACTTATTTCACCGGAAGGACGTTTCTCTGCAGCATTTCAGGAGCAAATGGAGAATGTGAAGAACAGAGAGAAAGTCCCCAGATAACCAGAAACACAAGGTCACACACGCGCACGCACACACACACACACGCACACACACACACGCACGCACGCACACACACACACACACGATATGAAAAAGAGGATTCCTCCCTGAAACAGACTCTCCTGATGCCTGAGTCCAATCAAATCAGCCACAAACAGGGAAGAGCTGCAGACAAAGAGGCCCAAGTACACTCCAGAACCAGAACCAGAACCAGACCGGCGAGTCCATCGACAGAAACTGAACCAACTCAGCTCCTCTTTAGATAATCGCAGAGAAACCAGAATCTGGGCCCAAACAAACACCGAGACAAACGGCCCGAGGGTCCAGGTGACACGGGCTCAAACACACGGGCTCAAACGGGCCCCTCAATGACCCCCAGCCGGGTTCTGGTTCCAGTCCAACTCCGGGTGGTTAGCGTTGAGAAAAACTCAGACAGAAATTCAGTTTGAGAAGCTCCAGATGTCAAAGGTTTGATCCACGACTCGTCTCCATGGCGACGCAGATAACTCCGGTAAACACCGAGTCAAACCGGATTACAGCGTTCACACAGAAACCGGATTCGTGTTACGTTAAGAATAAACAAACATCCGGATGACGTCCCGTCAGCCCGACCAGACTATCAGAGCTGGGGGTTCTGGAAGGGACGACGCATTGACTGCACCAGTCTGACGTCATCAGCATCCAAGCTCACCTGTGTTTACCTGCGAGCCACGTCTTCCTGCGAACACCGTTCTGGTGGTGATCCTCCTCCTCTTCCTCCTCCTCTTCCTCCTCACATTACAACAGCAGGGGGTCGTTCGGGTTCCGACACTGAGCCCGCTTTGCTGGTTGTTTTGGGTTGAGGAGGAGGAGGAGGAGGAGGATGAAGGTGGCCAGCCAGAGGTCGCAGTTTACCTCCTAACTAACTAGCTGCTTAGCTCCCAGCCAGCCCGCTCGGTCGGTCGGTCGGTCGGTCGGTCGGTCGGTCCCACTCCACAACACTCAAACATGAACACGTGACCGTCCGACCCGCGAGACGACAGCCATGTTGCGCCAGTATTTACAAAACCCGCATCGGCGCAAAAGAACAAAGGGAGAAGGGAAGAAAAACGCGCGCGCTATGCTAGCTGGTCTGCGGTAAACCGTGGACGCGGGGGGGGCGGGGGGGGCGCGTCCGTTCGGCGGCTCGATCCGCCGCGCAGGAGCCGCAAGTTCTTACCGAAGCAGAGAATCAGGGCCGCCGCATAATCCCGATCAACCGCCGTCGTACCGAATTGATCCGCTCTCTCACCGTTTGGTTCTGCGCTGCGTCAAGTTACCTGCGTTGAAGTGGCCGGAAGACGAAAGCGCCGCGGCCTTCAGAATAAAAGCATGAGTGGACGCGTATCTATCTATCTATCTATCTATCTTTTTATGTCATCTATCATCTATCATCTATCGATCTATCATCTATCTATCTATTTATCGATCTATCTATCTTCACAAATACTCGCTTCTGTCCTTCGTCTGTCCACCCTTCCCCATAACTTCAGCTTTATCCCTCTATAGTTTCCACAAACTCTCTCTTCTTCTTGAAAATGGGCACCAGGACTCTTCTCCTCCGTTCCTCTGGCGTCTCCTTCCCCTCTAGGATTGTATTAAAGAACCCCGTTATTAAAAACTCTACGGCTACCTCTCCTAGACACTTCCACACCTCCACAGGTATGTCATCTTCCCATTGTTCATCCTCTTCATTGCCTTTCACGCTCAGCATGCGGTCACACGGATAACATCTGGGTCTTTGTTTGACCACCTGTTGCAGACATCGTCCGGATCTTTTCCAGGGGCAACGTAGGTTTTTGTCATGTTTTTGTGATTGACATCTCGGGACATTTCCTGATAACTGTCACTGGCGCTCCTCTTCCTCTTTGTCATCAGGTAACGGACACAGCTTTAAAAACTTCCCGACATCTTAATCATGATCTACTAGTTTATTTATGGAGTATTTATTTACAACTATTGGAGCAATACGTTCAATTTTGAATATAAGCGTGTTTACATACGGCTGAATTAAGTAGACCTTTATTTTAAAAATATTCGGCCGGAAGTGTAATTTGTTTCGTGGTCTTGTCACGGTCCGTTATTCAGGTTTGCTTTGAAGCCAAAAAGAATTCTTCCGACGTCGAGTCCCGCCTTTCTTTCATTGCTAAATAGTGATCCGGTGGAAACTTGGCAGCGATTTGCTGATGGGTCTTCCTGCCAAATAGTGAAATTCCCCATTTAGCTGTTTTTGTCGTATATGGAGTCTAAATAGCAAAATCTTTTAAACAGTTTGAAGCAGCTTGTGCTCATTTATGCGACGTGATTCCTAATTTAACATTCTTACGGCGTCAACTCAAAACATTCTCTGCATTGTAATGTTAATGGGGAAACAGCAGGTGGCGAGCGAGAGGTCGAGGAGTGGGAGTTAGGGCTGACTCAGAGTCAGATTTATTGGTTATCGAAGGGAAAGTAGTGCAGAGTCGAAGCAGAATCTGAGCAGATCTGGAAGCAGCTAGTGGGTGACGTCAGATACTTTGGCGAATACAACCCGCGCTTCGGGGGGAAAACACGTTCGGTATGTTCACAAAGGCGGCTCGTTAGGGCGGGGTTTATTCCGCCGTCATAGGGATACAGGCGAAAATAACGCGACAGCACCGCTCAACCGGGGTACCCTGGGACTGAAACAAAGCGACGACTGTAAAATAGCGATCACAGTAGAGGAATTCGGGGGAAAAAACGAGCGCCAGTCCTCCGTCGACTTTAGCCGAAGTTGATGTTAGCGCCGGACTGTCATTTATTTCATTTAGTGGGACACCCTGGAAGAGACGGACAGACCTCGGGAGGATGCGGGACAACGCGAAGCTGACATGAAAGTCGTCACGGCAAGATGTGAAGCAGCGACCGAGGCCAACGACGTTATGTTGGCCCGTAGCTCGGTAAGTGGTACGCTAGCTGCGTAGGCTACGTGACGGCTAACGCAGGTTTGTGTACGCTAGCTGCGTAGGCTACGTGACGGCTAACGCAGGTTTGTGCTGTGATATGAAATGAAACCAACCATTTACACCGAGATGGTCGGATTATTTAAAAACAACGTCGACGACGTGTGTTATTAGACGTGGGTGAACTCTAGCGCTAGTTAGCTTGTTTGGAACGCGAGGCTACTCGGGCTAGCATACTTGTGTTGTTTGCTACTCGGGCTAGCATAATGGTGTTGTGTGAAGTTACGGCTCGACAGCTAAAATAGCTTCGTTTGGAGCTGAATCGTGCAGCTAAATGTTGACAAAGCTCACATTTAAGCCTAAATCTGTCGCCAGCAAATCAATTCCGCCTCCTCTGTCGTTGATCAATCCACCTCTGAACTCATAAATATGAGTTGTGTTCTCTTCAGAAGTATCGAACGGCTGCTGTGTTTGTGTGATAAATGATGATCGATTGATGATGACCCCCCCCCCCCTCACTGAGAGGTGGTCGATCTAGTTTGACCTTCCAGTGTCGCCTGTCCCTCGGATGCAGGTGGACTCCTGAGTCCTGACCTCTGACCTCTTTGTGGAGCAGTTGTTAAGTCTTCCTCTGCATTTCTGTTGTTCTAAAGGTGAACCGGTTTTTGTTGCCAGGTTTGATGTCTCTAAGACACACATCAGTACGTCTGTCCTTATAAACACAGTTTATAAGTGCTTACTTGATTACCTGTGGATTCTTATTTGGATTATATATATATATATACATTAAATGGTTCTATTTGTGCTCAATATGTACTCAATACGCTTCTAAATCTCTCATCTGATGCATCTTAAAAGCAGAACAGAAACGTTTCTGCGTTGTTAAAAGGAGGTCGAGGGTTAATGAACCCCCCCCCCCCCCTGGTGATTGGTTGGGTTGGATTGGCTTGATGACCAGCTTGATGGCTGCTGATGGATTTGCGTTGACGCGTCGCCGACGCCTTTTGAAGCGCTTCGGTTTTGGTGGTCGGAGCCGTTCGTGTTGAAAACGGAAGGCGAGCGTTCCTCCATTTTGTCTTTTGACTCTCAAACTATGGAGAGCGCATGTCTGTCCAAAATGATGACCACCCCTTCCAACCGTCAGGACCTCGGTGGCGGTTGGCGTTCCCTGGTCACCCTCGTTAAAGACTGCTGTCATAATGTCGCCGTAGACGAGGTGAGTCTCGGCCGGAGGCGACAGGAAGTGAGCTCGTTTCCTACAGAAGAAGAATTCTCGTGTGTCTCTTCTCGCCGCAGCACGCCCGGGGCCGGGCCAAAGTGGCCCACGCCGTGGTGGTCATCTTCCTGGAGTTCTTCGCCTGGGGGCTGCTGACCACGCCCATGCTCACTGTGAGTGGACGTGACGCCGCTTCCCCGTGCGTTGAGGAAGTGTGCTGAAAACCTCGCTTGTTGTTCCAGGTCCTCCGTGAGACGTTTCCCGAGCACACCTTCCTGATGAACGGCCTGATCCAAGGCGTGAAGGTGAGACCTCGCTGAAGAATGGCGTGCTGAGACCATAATCAGTACCGCTAACGAGGTCGGGCGCCGTGTCTCGCGGTGTCTCTGCTCAGGGCTTCCTGTCTTTTCTGTCGGCTCCTCTGATTGGTGCTCTGTCAGATATCTGGGGCAGGAAGTCCTTCCTCCTCATGACGGTGTTCTTCACCTGCGCCCCCATCCCCTTCATGAGGATCAGCCCCTGGTGAGTAGACCGTTGTGGAGCCGGTTTAAATCGCTTTCCTGCTTTGACCCAATCGGTTGAATTTGTTGCGTTTTGGGTTCCGGCTATGATTTGGCGGCGCTTTAGACGGTCTTTAGACGGCCGTCACATGACGCCGTCACATGACGCTCTCGTGATCGGATCAGGGCGAATGCCGCTCGGCTTTAAATCCTCCTGCTGCTCGGCTTCCCAGAATATCTTCCCTCGTCTGAGGAAACGGCGTCTGATCCGAGTCTACGGAGAACGATGATGTCATCGTTCAGATTCTATACGCCAAACGTTTGACGATAAATCAGTGAACGGATCGGGGAGATTTCTGACCTGATTGATCAGAGGAGAAATAAATCACTTGGAAACTCCGGCTGTCTGAGCCCGGTTTGACTTCTGTGTGTGCCTGAACGGAACCCGTCTCTGTGCGCGCCTGAACGGAACCTGAACGGAACCTGAACGGAACCCGTCTGTCTGCAGGTGGTATTTCGCGCTGATCTCAGCCTCAGGGATTTTCTCCGTGACCTTTTCGGTGATCTTCGCTTACGTGGCCGACGTCACGGAGGAGCAGGAGCGGAGCACGGCCTACGGACTGGTAACTATACGACGGACGTACTCAGCGAGTCTCGGCTCATCACGGAACACTTTGACCCCCCAGTGTTTGACCCCCCTTCTTGTTTACCCACGAAGATCCAGTTTTTGAAACCTTAACCAAAGTCGTAGGCCGAATGTTTTGTAGAATAGAAGATTAAAAGTTAAAAACTAAATATTCTAGAGTAGTTAGTTGTCCAAACAATGGCGGAGCGTTCCAGGCGATGTCCTCACTGGAAGCGTCTCTCGCGTGTCAACGCAGGAGGTTCCCGTCGATTCTCACGTTGATGTTAGAATCAAAAGGCGATTTGAAAGTGCTTTATTGCCGTTTTTAGCCTCGTTCAAGTCTCTCTATTTACATTTCTTTGCGCTCCTCAGGTCTCGGCGACCTTCGCTGCCAGCCTGGTGACGAGCCCGGCCATCGGAGCGTACCTGTCGACGCGCTACAGCGACAGCCTGGTGGTCCTGGTCGCCACGGTGATCGCCGTGGCCGACATCGCCTTCGTGTTCTTCGTCGTTCCCGAGTCGCTGCCGGATAAGATGAGGCTGACGTCCTGGGGCTTCCCCATCTCCTGGGAGCAGGCCGATCCGTTCGCCGTGAGTGGGCGGAGTCGGAGCTCCAGCATTATGCATGATTTGATTGGCCGCTGGTTCTATGACTGATGGACTCCTTCGTGTGTCCAGTCTCTGCGCCGGGTCGGGAAGGACACCACGGTGCTGCTGATCTGTGTCACCGTCTTCCTGTCCTACCTGCCCGAGGCTGGACAGTACTCCAGCTTCTTCCTCTACCTGAAGCAGGTATGCGGGGGGGTGGGGGGGTTGTGTATCGTTTCTCCGTCCGTAATGCAGCAGGAACGCGTTTACTTTTAGCTTTTGCTGATGATGTCATGACTTTATTCTGAGGTTCTTCTCTGTCCTTCCAGGTCATCGAGTTTTCTCCCGCCGCCATCGCCGCCTTCATCGCCATGGTGGGAATCCTGTCCATCGTGGCGCAGGTACCGAACCCGGCGGCTCGTTTCTGAGCGTGATCCAGAGCAAGGCTCCTTCCTCCGATCAGCGTCTCTCTCTCCCTTCGTCCCCGCAGACCCTCTTCCTCGTCGTCTTGATGCGGACCATCGGGAATAAGAACACGGTCCTGCTGGGTCTGGGCTTCCAGCTCCTCCAGCTGGCCTGGTACGGCTTCGGCTCCGAGCCCTGGTGAGTTCCCGCCTCGCCGCCGGTGCCTCGCCGCGTGTCGGATCGTCTCTGTCCTCGTTTTAAGGCTGAAGTGTAAATCTTGTGTTTATTGATCAGGATGATGTGGGCGGCAGGAACGCTCGCAGCCATGTCCTCCATCACCTTCCCAGCAGTCTCTGCGCTGGTTTCACACAGTGCAGCACCTGATCAGCAAGGTCGGTACAGGACACCGGCCCCCCCACCGGCCCCCCCGCCGGTCCCCCCACCTTTATGATTGGCAGAACCGGAGCTGTGTTGATGATGGTCCTTGTTTCTTTCTCTGTTTCTGTGTGTTCCATTTCTATGCCTCTGAACTCTGTGTATGTGTGTGTGTGTGTGTGCGCGTGCGCTCAGGTGTTGCCCAGGGCATGATCACAGGTATCAGAGGTCTGTGTAACGGTTTGGGTCCGGCGCTCTACGGGTTCATCTTCTTCCTCTTCAACGTGGAGCTAAACGACGTGAAGCCAGCTGGAGGAAAACCCCCACAAAACACAGAGGTAACGCACGCACGCGCACACACACGCACTCACGCACGCACACACGCACGCACACACACGCACGCACGCACGCACACGCACGCACACACGCACGCACGCACACGCACGCACACACGCACGCACACACACGCACACACACACGCACACGCACCCTCCCACTGATCTAACATCGCTCCGGTCTCTCTGCACCCCCCCCCAGAAGCCGATCATCCCCGGCCCTCCCTTCCTGTTCGGCGCCTGCACCGTCTTGTTCGCCCTTCTTGTCGCCGTCTTCATCCCAGAGCGCCGTCGATTGGACGACACCAAAACCTGCACCTCTCGCAAGTCCAGCTCCGCGTCCACGGCACACACTCAGGCCGCCTGCCCGCTGGCCACGCCCACTAGCGACACGGAAGACATTGAGCCACTCCTCCAGGACAGCAGCATGTGACTGGCGGTCAGCCTCGGCCAATCGCAGCCTGGTCCCTGTCTGCTAGTCCCGCCCTTTCAGAATAAAGCGAGCCGTCACACTGATGAGCTCCATCTATCCACATGATTGATGATATTTATTCCCCTTTGATCTAGATCCAGACCGGTGTTGATAGTTTTTCTAGGATGTGTTTGTGTGTTTTTTTTTTTTAACTCATCTTTAACTTCGTCAGCTTTGGACATGCGTTACTTTTCAGGGCTTCTTTAATCAACCAATCGAACGCCCACGGCTTAAACGTCAGAGGGGAGTTAGTTTAGCTCTCACATAGTCCGGGTCCATTCAGTGAAATCATTTGGAGCAAAGCCCGATGAAGCCCGTGGGTGGAAGGAGGTTGTTTTCTGCCGCTGACCAATACCTGAAGATAAATCCCCGTTTCGGTTAAATCCGGCAGCACGGTCTGGGTTTGGGCTGATGGGTTCATGTAGGAGCTCATCACGGCCAGCAGGGGGCAGTAGGACCTCATTCAGGCTGCACACGCCTGGATTCATGGGTAACTGACGGCATCCTCATCCTGCACATCCATGAGCAAACCGGTCCAGACTGGCATGCTGAAATATATATATAAAAATTAACTTCATATATATATATATATATATATATATATATATGAAGTTAATTCCAACAGTTTAAAGTATTTTTATGCACCTTTCTATTGAGCCTGTAAGACGTCACAGAGGGGGGAAAAGCACCACATTTACATGACATCAAAACCTGCCCTGCGTTTAATGTGTAATGTATCCGGATACAGATCCCACTTCACCCCCCCGATGAGGGGGGGGGGGGGGGGGGAGGTTACCGACTGTTGCGTTGAGGCCCTGTCCTCCTCTTCCTCCTATCGTCACGTCTTTATTTGTTTTTGACTTTAAATACTTGAACTGCATCGAGAACCGCGCCCACCTCCCTGCCGCTCCTGGCAGACCAATCAAACGCTCCCGGTTACTGATGGTGGCGTGCGGCCCGGGCTGATTCTGGCCGCTGAGCCCTTCGGAATCTGCAGGTTGTTTGAGAACCAAATGGTGCCATGTTTTTATTTTGTTTTATAACTTGTGTTTTGTTCAGTCGGGCCTTTCGCCCCGTCTTTGCCCTCCATGTGGCACGCCGCCCCTCTGGAGAAAGATCAGATTTAAACCTCCCTCATTTGACGGCATGAAAACGCTTTTTTGGGGGGTTAATTTAAACCATTAGTTTCAATCTTCACATTCTGTCGAGCATCAGGAAGTCGATCTGAAGCTGATCCGTTACTGAAGACCGTCCTCAAACGTCCTGATGTTTGTAAATGAATGCTGCATTCAAGGTGTGGGAAATAGTAGCGCCCAGCTGGGGAAGGTGGCCGTTTCATTTTAGTGGACACGACATTTTGGTCCTCCCTAATCGAGTTTAGCTTCACGAAGCACAATCATTGTGTTTGTTCTGCCGTCGCAGGACTACGTGAGGATTTACGCGCCGTCCTTGAACTAATCGCCGTCTCTCCTGAGCTTTCTAGCGGACCCGTGAACCTCTCACGCTTCAGTCTCATCTCGCGTTGGACTCTTGTCTGTCATTTTAAGATGACCTCCAGGATGTTCCATCGTCTGCGTCGCCACGTACTCCGTTTCCCATCAACCCCTGCAGCTTGGAAGTTTCATTGTGTCTTTTGAACTTTTTGTTTTACGTATTTCTTTGATTATTGATGAAATCATTGGCTGAACGCTTTAGCATAAATTAAAACAGTGTCCCCAGACTCAAGTTAATTTTAGCTCATATTTGTAACGTTTACTCGAATCTTACCGGTGTATAGAATTTTGACCGGCTGCAACTGAACTTAATTTTTGTACAGTTTTTGCTTTGACTGCAGAGAAACATTATTGAGGAGGGTTTGGGGACCGTCATCTCGGGGGGGGGGTTGAGCTACGACGTCTTTCACATGACGACCAAATTAATTCAGAACAACAACCTGAAAATGACAAGAAATCATGTTGCACCACTTCCTGACTTATTTCCCCCCCTGTTTGTGAAGTTCATGAACCCCCCCGAACAATAACCAAGTGATTTGTTATCTGACGACACCTGAATGCATCATTGCATCTAGTTTTCTTTGTATTTTCTGCAAAACAACGATGAGGTGGAGTCTTTGTTGGGTTGCAGCGTTGCCGTAGTAACTGAAGCGACGCCGCGCGCATGCGGCTGAATGTGATTCGATTGGTTTACGAGACTTTACGGCTAATTCTTCGATGGCTCGCCGTCGGAGCCCTCCATGCAGAACGTTGTCCGATCCCTGCACTTTAATTTCTCTGAACGCGTGCCTCGAATTAATTATTCATGTTCATATCGGTTTTATATAGAAATGACGACATCTGTGTTGTAACGTTTTCTTTTATCTTAAGAGCATCACTTTGTATAATATCTAAAATATTAATAAAGAGAAATGTATTGAATTTGCAACTTGTGGATTTGTTTTTAATGTTTAAAAGATAAATGTTTGAAATTCACTTTTGTCTCTTCAGGAGGGGATGGCATTCTGGTCAAATATAGAAAGTTATTTCACATTACGGTATATAAATGTGATAATTGATCTTTTTCATGACAGAATCTTGTGCCATCTTGACTCCTGAATCTCAAGTTTTTCAAGATATGAAAATGTTAGTTTCCAGTAAATTTAAAAGCACAAAAAAGAAAACTTGACATTTATTAAAGTAAAAAAATAATAATTCAGGATTAAAAATAATTAAAGCATCTCACAGAAATCAGCTTCAGTTAAAATCTGCTAAAGGAAAACTATAAAAGTACAAAATAAACTATTTAAAATCTGACACCAAATCAGGAATAAAATCAGACATTGTAGTGATTTGTACTTTTTTCCATAACGTGATGGATTTTGTTTGTCATCAACCCAAAACGTTTTTTTCTTTTCACTCCGTCATCAAGCAGCAGGCCAAACGACCGGGAAGCTGAATAATTGATATATTTCTCCCACGAGGGCAAAAGCATGCCCGGCCCATCTCCCCCTCTGATTGGTTAACTTTCGCTCCCACCCGCCGACCGGTCCGAGCAGCGCGTGTCGTTTTCTTGGCGGACACCGTGTTCTCCTTCGTCGTCGTCCTCCTCCTCACAGCAGGCAGGCAATGGACACCTTGGTGGTGGAGAAGGGGACGATGTCTAGCGTGGGACAGAAAGCATGTCAACCAACTGAATGTTTTTGCCGCTGATCGCAGGGGGGGTACGACTCACCTCTGTCCTGCAGCGAGCCGATGTACGCCTCAATGAACTCTTTGTCTCCGCTGCCCTTGACCTTCTCCTCTCTCTGCCCTCGCCACCTCTTCCTCTTGGTCTTCTCCTTCTTCTTCCTCTCCTCGCATCTCTTTGTATAAGTGGTGTCGTACAATCGAATGAACCTGATGGGGAACAGAGTGCGTGTCGTTCAGAGCTCAAAAGGTTTCACGTGGAGTTCCACAAGGTTCTGTTCTGGGTTCCCCACTCATCCATATTTACATGCTACCCCTAGAGGTCATCGTCTGTTCTGCAGACAGAAGTGACCTCAATGAACTTCACTTCAGTAAAAACGCAATAAGCTACGCTTCAGTCACGCTAATGCTAACTCAGAGTTGTGTTTGTTTACTTGATATCCGGGTTGCTACACAGTCTGGTCGGGATGCAGGTGATGTCATCAGCACTGATGACAACTATCTTGAGCGTGGAGATGTTGGTGAGGCAGTGAGGAAGATAAGTCAGATTGTTCTTGTGCACGAAAAGCGTGTCCAGCTGCTCCAACCTGCACACGCCATTAGCTGCTTTAGCGACATGCGGCACGTAAGCAGCCGTTAATCAGACAGCCTACGGCGATGATGTCATCGGTCACCTGTCCATGTCCTGCGGCAGGTCCGTCAGTCGGTTGTTGCTCAGATCCAGCAGCTGCAGGCTGCTCATCCTCAGAGCGCAGACGGGGATGGACACGAAGCTGTTTTCAGCCACGTCCAGGTGAACCACCTGCTTCAGGCTGCTCAGCTGACGGGTCAGAGTGACATCATCAACATGACATCATGAAAGCCACACTGACCCCCTGCTGTGACGTCATTGTCGACACAAAAAGGGAACGACAAACTCGTATCTGTACATGTATCTCTTGTCTCACCTCGAACGGAAGCTCAGACAGGTAGTTTCCCGTGAGTTCCAGCCGCTCCATATTTTCACAGTTTCCCAGTTCTGGCGGTATTTTACACAAACGGTTGTAGCTCACGTTTAGTTCCCTCAGCCCAGTCAGTTTACCTGAGGGTGGAAGAGAGTGAGCGCTTGTGCTAAATGTAGCGATACGCACTGGGACTGCCCCCCCCCACCCCGTGCTTTTTATGAAAGAGGGAAACTAGTTAAAAGAAAGGTCACCGATCTCAGGCGGCAGCTCAGCGATGGCATTCTGGGGGATCTCGAGAATGGTCAGCTGGGTAAACAGTGCCAGGTAGTCTGGCAGCTGAGAGATCTTCGTCCCTCTGATGTGCCATTCCTTCAGGTAGGCCATCCACTGCAGCTCTTCGGGGAAGGACTGTGAAGATGTTTACTTCAATCAATACATTCTCACATCTTCCCAGCATGTCCGACTCACACCCACGCTACCTTCCAACGATCTCCATCCAACCGCAAGATCAGCTTGGTCTGGTCTGGGTCCCGCTGATCCTGATGCTCTTCATGATTCTGCTGGTCTGCTTCTGACAGGTGAGCGACAGCAATCAGAACAGATGGATTGACACAATCCACAGATTTACATCATATGTGCAGGGCTGCATTTCCCCATGGGAGGCTGCGCTGTGTGCACATTTATTAGCCAAGTGAGTATTATTGATCGAAAGTGATCAACACCTGAAATCAAGGTACAGAATTATCAGGCAAGCTTCCCTACCTCAGACAAAAATAGATCAAAAAAATAGATTTAACAGGCTTTAAAAAGTCAAAAACAGTCAAATCCTTTATAGTTTGTGAAACTCCCCATACACTAATGGTTGATACAGTTATTACCTATTTGCGCATATTAGTTGTGTTTTTGATTAAAATCCTTTCGCAAAAATGCCAGCAGAATGCTTATCGTATCATATGTGTCTCGGGCCCCCCCCTCAATCTCCACTACATTGGTTCAGTCCATCTTACTGCACATGTGCGGAAAGTATCTAGGAAGAAAACGTCCCATCGGGCCCAAGAAGAAGAAGAAGAAGAAGAAAGAAAAGAAAAAGTTTAGTTCTGAATTAACTAAAGTGACTACATTCTTCAGTGCGGCTAGCGGCTAGCAGGAGCAACCCACCGCCGGAAGCAACCATAACGACACCTGTTGGGGATGAAGAACCAGTGAGTGAGTATCAAAACTGTCCCCGATATTGACAAGTATTTATTTATCCCATTGAAGTTGGGAAAGTGTACGGGTCATTTTGAAGTCAGCTTTGAATTTTGCTGTTCGCTGTCTGGTTTGTCTATGTCTGTGTTTACTGTGTCTACCTGTAGTAGGGCTGTATTTACTGTAGTAGGGCTGTGTTTACCTGTAGTAGGGCTGTGTTTACCTGTAGTAGGGCTGTGTTTACTGTGGTAGGGCTGTATTTACTGTGGTAGGGCTGTGTTTACTGTGGTAGAGCTGTGTCTACCTGTAGTAGGGCTGTGTCTACCTGTAGTAGGGCTGTATTTACTGTAGTAGGGCTGTGTTTACCTGTAGTAGGGCTGTGTCTACCTGTAGTAGGGCTGTGTTTACCTGTAGTAGGGCTGTGTCTACCTGTAGTAGGGCTGTGTTTACCTGTAGTAGGGCTGTGTTTACCTGTAGTAGGGCTGTGTCTACCTGTAGTAGGGCTGTGTCTACCTGTAGTAGGGCTGTGTTTACCTGTAGTAGGGCTGTATTTACTGTAGTAGGGCTGTGTTTACCTGTAGTAGGGCTGTGTTTACTGTAGTAGGGCTGTGTTTACTGTAGTAGGGCTGTGTTTACCTGTAGTAGGGCTGTGTTTACCTGTAGTAGGGCTGTGTTTACCTGTAGTAGGGCTGTGTCTACCTGTAGTAGGCTGTGTTTACCTGTAGTAGGGCTGTGTCTACCTGTAGTAGGGCTGTATTTACTGTAGTAGGGCTGTGTTTACCTGTAGTAGGGCTGTGTTTACTGTGGTAGGGCTGTGTTTACTGTAGTAGGGCTGTGTTTACTGTAGTAGGGCTGTGTCTACCTGTAGTAGGGCTGTATTTACTGTGGTAGGGCTGTGTTTACCTGTAGTAGGGCTGTGTCTACCTGTAGTAGGGCTGTGTTTACCTGTAGTAGGGCTGTGTTTACTGTGGTAGGGCTGTATTTACTGTAGTAGGGCTGTGTTTACCTGTAGTAGGGCTGTGTTTACTGTGGTAGGGCTGTGTTTACTGTAGTAGGGCTGTGTTTACTGTGGTAGGGCTGTATTTACTGTGGTAGGGCTGTGTTTACTGTGGTAGGGCTGTATTTACTGTAGTAGGGCTGTGTTTACTGTGGTAGGGCTGTGTTTACTGTGGTAGGGCTGTGTTTACCTGTAGTAGGGCTGGGTTTACTGTAGTAGGGCTGTATTTACTGTGGTAGGGCTGTGTTTACCTGTAGTAGGGCTGTATTTACTGTGGTAGGGCTGTGTTTACTGTGGTAGAACTGTGTCTACCTGTAGTAGGGCTGGGTTTACTGTAGTAGGGCTGTGTTTACCTGTAGTAGGGCTGTATTTACTGTGGTAGGGCTGTGTTTACTGTGGTAGGGCTGTGTTTACTGTGGTAGGGCTGTGTTTACTGTGGTAGAGCTGTGTCTACCTGTAGTAGGGCTGGGTTTACCTGTAGTAGGGCTGTGTCTAACTGTAGTAGGGCTGTATTTACTGTAGTAGGGCTGTGTTTACTGTGGTAGGGCTGTGTTTACTGTGGTAGGGCTGTGTTTACTGTGGTAGGGCTGTGTTTACTGTAGTAGGGCTGTGTCTACCTGTAGTAGGGCTGTGTTTACCTGTAGTAGGGCTGTAATTGACTGTGCAGGGTTGCATACAGCTCCGTGTACTTCTCTCCAGGTATTGGTGCAGCAGGTTCAGCTCTGTGCTCCTCATGGTTCTGCAGTAGAGGCGGTACTGCCACTGCTGGTCGATCCTTCACAGACGTGTGTTCATGAAGCAGCTTCACATTTATCAGATTTCAGTTCATTCTCCAAACTGGTGACCTTTCTGCTCTCAGTCAGCAGCACAGCGCAGGTGTCGGGATATTAATAGTAGTCGATGTGCTCATACTACTAAAACCAGCCATGACTAACAACAGTCAGCTGTGTATGAGTCAGGTCTAACCGAGTGGTCAAATAGTTTCATTACATTTGATTTATTTAATCACAGAGGTATTAAAATATCGACTGGTTTGCCTGGATGCGGATACAATTATTTAAAAAAAGGTATTTAAAAGCTGTCTCCTTCATAAATACTAATACGGTCAGAGATGACAACAACAGCTCTATCCATCTTACCTGGCGAGGGCGCTCTTCTCGATCCTCTCCTGCTCCTTCTTCTGGCTCTGTCTGTATTTCTTCACTCGGACCTCCCAGATTCCTCTGATCAGAGACAGATCGTAGAACGGGACGTCTGCCTTCCTCTCTAAACCCATCTCTGCTCCTCAGACTGAAGGAAGAGGAAGATTTTTGTCCTTTGTCTTTTATTGTGTAATTCAACTTGTCCCAATACTTCTTCAATAAGTCCTTTCCAAGTACGGCAGTGAATCCACCACTACGAATATGTTAATATGACAACTATGTCAGGTTGAATCTGTTGATGACGGACATATTTGTTTGAGTGAAATAACAACACAAGGCTTTTATTTTGAATATTTTGTGTTTTAGCTGAGCTGGCTAACAGCTTGCTGTTATTGTGTTGCTTCCACTTGAACATACACAAATGTAAACACAGATCATTTGAAGGAATTTCAGTTTTTGCTGATGTGACCTCTGACTCTGGACCAGTCTGCGTCTCTGGAACATTCTCCAACCCTGTATAAGACTCAGACTCCTCATTCTCTGACTCTGGACCAGGATCAGACTCTGGATTCTGACTCAGGAACAGGTTCTGTTACTGGCTCAAGTTCCGCCTTTAGATGAGATTCTAGACCTGTCTCTGGAACATTCTCTGTGTCAGGACCAGGCTGTGCTGCTGGACTAAGATGACACTCCTTACTCTGGACCAGGTTTTGTCTCTGGCACATTAGCTGTCTCTGCCTTAGCATGCCACTGTGCTAAATTATAGCATGAATACGAGTTGAAATACTAGCTTGCTAAATGAAAGTGATGGAACTCTACTTCCCGTGAATCATCGGCCATGTTTACAGTTGCATATGCTGTGATGTCGTCCTGCTGTCGAAGAGCTGCTGGTCTGCAGACTTACTGCCTTCATGAATGAGTATTTGATCTTCTGGTAACATGTCTGTCCTCTAATCTGTAGTAAACAGCAGCAAATCCATGCTAACATCCAGCAGTGATGAAAGTATTGAACGTGTTCTTACCTGCGAGCCTCTGTTGGCGTCCTGCTCAGTGTCACCAGCCTGTTTACTGATATCCGAGTCTGTGTGTGTGTGTGTGTGTGTGTGTGTGTGTGTGAGTGAGTGAGAGACGTAGCGTGCTATTTTTTACCAGCTGAGATGTGACCCCTGCTGTGTCACATGGTGCCTCATTCCTCCTCACATACAAGCCTCCACCAGGCTTCAGGTAAAAACATGTGTTAGGGTCTCTGTTGATCTGTTCCAATGACAATAAATGTTTATATTATGAACCAACTAATCAGACACAGCTATCACATTAGCATTATGCAAAGGAAAGAGGTGGCGAGACACACTTTTATTCTGAAAAACTTAACTTGGAAGAAGTACGAAATGTTTCTTAGAACAGTGTCAAAATACTGTTACAAGTCCTGAATTGTAATTCTATGTTAATAAAAGTATTAAAAGTTATTATTTATAATTATATCATTAGTACTAAAAGTCTATAAAAGTGCGGTTGATTAGTTTTATTGTATAACGGGCTGTGAAAGAGGTGCCAACTCCTTTGTTTTGGATTTACATTACAGTAATGGCGGCAGCTGTGTGTGTGTGTGTCGGGGGATATAAATATAAAATGCATCGCTAATGAGAAATCCAACTCTCATTAGTGACAGAAGAACACCCATCAAAGCCCTCGACACAAATGATCTAAAATAGTTTTTTATTTCCAAATATATCAGAGTGCTTAAGAACAGTTTTCATGTTATGATTATTAAAAAAAACAGGACAGCTATAACAGTTAAATGGATTTGCTTACACGAACACGTGATTAAAACCATTTTAATAATCTTGAAATTCTGTAACTTTACTTTCATTGAAGTGCATGAAATCACTTCTGGGATGGAGATATGTAGTCTGACTGGATCACATTTGACTGAAAGTGGGAATTGATTCACAACTATACAGAATATCCTCCTGCAAATAAACATTATAATGTGTAACGATCATGTAGATTCTCTGCGATGTGCATCTCTCGGTGTCTGCTTGGAGGTTTTCCCCTGTCGAAAGGCACTTTCCTCCATTGCTTACTCACTCTTGCTGACCGATAATCAGCCGGGCCAGAATGCATTTTAAGGGTAATGCATTAATTACTAAATATCATCCATTTCAGAAGCAGTATTTGCAAGTGAGAGTCACTAAATGAATTTTTAGAATAGTATGAGCGGCAAAAAGTTCCAATCCACTAATGCTACATGAAGACTAAAATGACAGATAATCTAATGTTGATACAATCTTCTTGCTCAATAACTTTCAGCTGCTGCATCATTTCAATCTACATTCCATGAGCCAGAATAGAAACAGACTCGACATGACTTTTTTAACGTTGGTAAAATGGCAACACAGTGGAAGAGGACGAGAGCAATGCAAATGACCCAACCGATGATTAAAGACGAGGCTGCTTCCTTCTGTCTTGAAATACACTGTTGGAGCAGCATGTTCACGGACGCCTCCAGCTCTCCGAAAACCAGGATCAAATGCCCACATCGATCATTGTCACTGGTCCAGCCATCCAATGCAATTTGAAGAAAAGTTTGGTTAAATCCATAGAAAGTCAGTAGAACACAATCAGGGAAAAATTGGCAGTCAAATATTGGTGTTGACCATGAGCTCATGTACAAGACGTCGGTGACATCATCATTTGCACAGTTGTTGATGGTAAGGGAACCGTTGTGGAAAGCCAGCATGTAAATGTCATTTCCTTCACCTCCAACAAGGTAATCACCACCAGTGGAGACCAAAATGTCGTTGCCATCAGAGCCTTTGAGAAGAGCGCTCTCATATCCAGACACCAAGATGTCAGCGTAGATGGTGCCAATGACCATCTCCACGTCCTTCAGGACGTCCCCCTCAGCGTCAGCATAGCGCCCTTGTCCGGTCAGCAGGTTAACATAAACCCCTTTACCCGTGACGGGATTGCCCCGGTACACAACAGCATCTCTACCAGGACCTCCATCCACCAAATCGGCCCCTGGTCCTGGAATAAAGACGTCCTGACCAGAGTTTCCAGTCATGGTATCGTTTCCTTCTTCTCCATAAAGAGTATCATCTCCCAAGCCACCAACAAGAATGTCATCTCCATTTCCTCCCATCAGCGTGTCGTCTCCTTCACCTCCCTCCAAGGCATCGTCCTTCCACCCTCCAAGTACAATGTTGTCCTGAGCATTGCCTATTATGTTATTGGACCGGTGGGGACAGCCTTGGACAGTGTGGACCTTTGACAGGTTTTTGTAAGCGTTGAGGTCCAAATGACAGTCAACCTCAGTTTGTTTCAGAGTTACTTTGAAAGCCTCAATATGAAATAAATTGTCACCTGAGTCGAAAGGTATCAGTTTAAAATTCACCCCATCAGAGCTCAAAAATTCAAGATGCCAAGTTACGCTTCCACCATCAGCATAGTTGAACAGAATGATTTTTAACATTTCCCCTTTTGTTGTGATAATCATAATCAGATCAGCTGTTGATGATTCAAGTGTGATTTGGCTTCCATCCAGGAAATCAATATCAACCATGACGGTATCAGTATTGTCATCTTGTGCAAAGTTGTCAATAATGATATTGTCACCATAGCCATGCTTGATTATGTACGTGTCTTTCCCTTCACCTCCAAACATCACTGCGCCTCCAGTGGAAGGATCGAGCACATTATCATTGTTGTTCCCAAACATGACATCGAAACCTGAGGAGCCGTAAATTTCTTTCACTGAATCAACATCTTTCATCATTATCATTTGACCTTTAAAATTGCATCGGCCCCATTCTCGTGTTTGTGCATACCAATTTGGGCGACACAGAATATCTGTATAAAATCGAACATCATCTAGAAGTGGGTTGAGTGGTTGAGGTTCCTGGTTTCTGTAATCAACAATTAAAGGTAACATTACAGCCGAGTTACATTTGTCGATGTCGGTAATCAGACCGGCCGTTACTCCATCACTGGTCTTGATCTGTAGGTGCTGAGATTTCTTTGAAAGAAACCACTCATGTAGATATATTTCTACTCTCCCCTCGACTGAAATGATGATGCTCTGTCCTTCACAAGTGCATGTTATATGCTTAGATTCTTCCTTCAAGAAGAGAAAGTCCATCACGAGATCTGGTGACAGATTGTCGATGGTTGTCACTCCTTGGCCTGGTGTGATGACGTACCAGTCCTCTCCTCCTCTGCCCTGGATATAGTCCGTTCCTCTTCCTGGGTAAATGACATTGTGTTCTTTGTTCCCTCTGATGACATCATTGAAGGCCGACCCACGGACCTCCGTCACGCTGCTTAAAGCCTTGTCCTCCTCAAGGTCCAATCTTAGAGCAGATGGGGAACTGCTGTAGTCAATTCGGAGGCTTTGTATGCACTTGGAGAAAGGGTCTCTCTGCTGGCAGTCAGCCTTCTTCTCTGAAATTGTGAAAGTGATCAGATCATTTGTGACAACAAGTAAGTGTCGGTCTGCTGGTGACCTGAACCACCTCACTAAGGTCACATGGATGGCTCTGTTGTTGTGGAGAGCATTCAGAACAAGGTCATGCCCAATTACTCTGACCTTAAAAGAGTGGAGATTTGCTTCTACTATGGCCAGGTCTGTTGTATTGTCAGTTGAGTAATTTTCAATCAACACTGAAGACTGTTGTCTGCCTTTCACTACATATATGTCTTCTCTATCACCACCAAACAAACGATCTCGACCTCCTCCTCCATCCATCAAATTGCTCTCTGCATTCCCAATGAGAGTGTCGTCAAACCGAGACCCAAACATATGTGTCACTGTCTTTAACAGTGGCTGAGATGCATCCACAGTCCCACCTTGAGTTCTGAATCCTATGTTAATTCCTTTGGCCACCAGCTGGACAGAAGTAACCACAATGGGGGAAATCTCAAATATGACTCCGTCTCCTGACATCATGGTCATGTGCCGATACGCTTCCCCTACGAACCATGACTGAACGATCACAGTATGACTGCCTTCATACATTAATACAACATCCTGTCCAGATTTAGACACAGAAATGTGACTGTAACTAACGCTGAAGTGAAGTAAGTCCTGTGCTTTGGAATCGTCGTAGTTGTTAATAGTTGTTTTCCCTCCATTTACAGGAATGATGTACGTGTCTTTTCCACCAGATCCTTGAACAGAACTTTTCTGTGGGCCAAGGAAGAACGTGTCATCACCTGGTTTACCATAAAGTGTGTAATAATAGCTCAACATGACTTCAATCACATGTTTGTCCTCTGCTTTTTGGATCGCAAAGAAACGATTTGAATGACTATTTCCTTTATATATCCCAAATCTTGAGTCTGATATACTTTTATATCCTGAAACCACTGTCACAGAGTCGGCTGGTATGAACATTAATACTTTATTCTGTAATGTCTTGTACTCTAAGCCATGTGACTCTCCCAGGCCAAGAATAATGTCCTGGCTTCCTTGGGTGTCAATGTTCCAACACTGCTTGTTCATTTTCTCATCACTAGACACAAAGTAGTCCATGCAGAGCTCAGACTGACCATGTTCAGCGAGACAGAAGTGAACACCTCCTCCATTCCAGGAGGCATCACCACCACCAAAGTCAATGGCAGTGGTTCCGTCCCCTTCTTTTGTCACTCTGTAATACTTGTGATAGTCTGAAATCTGTGCAACAAGTCTGTGTCCCTCTTCAATTTCTTGGTAATGCCAGTCATATAAGAAATTTTCCACATTCATTAGAAAATGCTGAATCCCCTTCCATAAACCACGAAGACCAGCCACCACTTTCTCCAGAACCCCTGCATCCTTCGGGAGGCTCTTTAATTCATCCTCTATACTCATATAAATGTCATCAATCACCATCCGGATGACTGATAAAACCAGGTTTATAGGTGCTATGAACGGTGCCAGTTCAGGCTGTGCCATTTCAAGAACATCCAATACAATCATAGTAAAATCGAGGGAAGCATCAATATATCCCAGAGGGTCACCTCTCTTTATGTCCTCGACGAAACTGTATATCCCAAATCCAATCCCTACCACTGGTATGACTGCCATCCCCACCTTTGCTGCAGGGGTTCTCAGGACTGTTGCTACAGCTCTGGCCATTCTTGTCTCTGCAGTCAGAGCTTTTCCTGCAATAACAGCTGTTGTCATAGCTGCCACTCCATGAGTGGTTTGCAGAGTTCCCATCACTCCATCCTTGATGTCACCATGCTCAAAGGCACTAACAGCTCCTTTCATGCCCAGCATGAGGCCCAGCACCCCAAAAGCTGTCCCAGTATGCTCAACAACCTTGGCTCGACGGGAGGGGACTGACCCATGATGCTCCAGGACCTCGACGGCCGTTTCAATGCTGTTAAACAACTTTCCATTATAATGTTGACTTTCTGCAGATAGCTGAACCCGGAACTTCACAGGTTCAGCACCCTCTGACAAAAGGTTACATATGAATTCTCCGTCCTCCATTCTGACACTTCCTTCCTCGACAGTCATGCCAGCCAGGTGTTCACCATATTTTGCCTTTATCTGATTTTCAACTTGTTCAGCAAGCAATGATTTTACTCTTGAGAAATGTGATTCAAGTTTGAAAGAATTCTCCAACTTTGAGGCAGACATTAGGTCTTGGGGAGTGAGGCCATCACTGTATCTACCTAAAGGTCCAGATGATGGAGGTTCAGAAGGGCTTTTCAAAACATTTTTAAACTTTTCATAATCATTGACAATGTTTTCATGGTCATGGGTATTACTTCTAGTTATCCCGTACCTGTCTGTAATCTCTAAGATATGAGACAGACTACCTTCTTGATTCATATTGATCCAAGATTGGTATTGCTTGACTTCAAATTCTATGACTTTCTTCAGATGATTAGTTAGTTGCTCCGAAGTCTGGGGGTTCCTTTGATTATTTTTTTTGCTAGAATCTTCATGTGTTGCAGTGCCACTAAATCCACGCCTGCTTGGGTCAACCCAACTTTTTGGTCTTGCCATCGGGTGTTCATCGAAAAAGAAATTCAGTTCTGTTTCTGAGACGGCATCACCTTTGCTTTCAAACATGTCCAGGCCCATGAGAACCAGAGGGAAGGTCCGGAAGTTTCTAGCAGATTCTGATATAATTGATGCTGTGAAATACGAGGTGCACCAGGCCTCAGTGGCCAGCGGTAGTGAAACTGTGTGCTCTCCAGTTAAAATATCTCTCACATATTGAACATAATTTTTTTTTGATTGAACTTCATTATTTTGATCAATAATGTGTTGTTTTATTTTATGATAATGTTCGTTCCCTACCTGGCTCTTGATAACATCCTTAATTTGTTGTCTTCTGCCGCCAATATATTTGTCATTGTTGTTGAGTCTTTTTCCAACTGGATACACGTACAACGTTTGTGGATCTACGACATAAATCCAGTCATTGACCATCAGGTATGTTTGCCCATCTTCTCCTGTCTTTGCATAGTGTCGGATGACACTTCTGACATCTTCTCCTGATTTAACCTCGTAACAGTTGGAAAGAATCTCCTCTACTTTATTGTTGTCTGAAATCCAAACAATTTCTGTGTCTTCATTGTTGTGTTTTCCTATTATATAATCGTGGTCTATTTGCTGCAGGTTGTTGATTTCTACTTTTCTTGGAGGGGGCAAGTCTCTATGAAAAAATCCCCAGGACAGAGCTTCAAGTTCATTGAGAGCATTTTGGTCATGCTGCTCAAAAACATTCTGGTCGATAAATCTCCTTGGTTTGTTTGGCCAAGTGTTTCTGAAGACTGTAAAACGTTCTCGTATTTCAATATTAATATACAGAATATTTCTTTCATCTGTAAAAACTGCTTCTCCTCTATTTCCAGGCTCATTTCTGAAGACTACATTTCCATCCCTGTCGAGGTTTGCCACCACTTTGGTGCTGTCGTCTTTGTGTCGCCATTCGGTTCCATCTGTAGAGATCCTTTGGGTGATCTTCTCTCCTGTGTGCCTGACCTGGATGACAGCATCCCTGAGATGAAGCTCTGTCTTGATGTTGGCTTTCTCATGGAGCTCCTTCAGCAGGGTTTCAACAAAGACTTTATCTGTCCCGAGCTCACAGGCCACCACGCTTATTGTTTTGATTTCATCACCAACCCTCGAGGTGTCCGTTATGATTTTGGCTACTTCTTGTGCGCTGTACCCTGACAGTTTCATCTCTCCTGAGCTCTCTCTCATACCATGCCCTACCAGCACCAGTCTGCTGTTCTCCGTCAGAGGAACAGAGTCACCCTTAATCACGTTTGGTTTTTGGTTATTATCAAGAGCGTAGACGGAGCTGCTGCTTGGATGCTTCTCATAAAGATAAGTTGCAGCTGTTTTGACAGCAGCTTCAGCCTCCATGACTAGGATGTGCTGGTGGTCATACTGCGTGGAATGATCAACAGGTCTTTGTGGAATTCTGTATCCAGAAACTGAATTTTCTTCATTTATGATCTGGTAAATCTGGTGGTTGTCCTGATTTATTTCTAAAACTGCTTTGAGTCCACGGACTATAAAAATCCGAATGAAGCTGTAATCGAAATTTGTGCTAGTGTTTCCATCGATGGAGAAAACTGGTGCAGCTTTCAGTGAAGGTTTCATCATCAGCTCTGCAAGAGAGGAGCCAGAAAGGCCTGAAACAGTTTGTCCATCCTCTGAAACACTTCCAAATATTTTCACTACGGTGTTGTCGTCTGCTTCTGGTACACAAGAGACATCGTTCAGACAGTCTTTGGTGATAATTTGTGAGTAATGTGGATCCATGCTGTATTCCTGTTGGGCTCGGTCAAGTGTTGACCTTTCAGAATCAGTCATGATGAGAAGCTTCTGGCTGTAGCTGTGGGCGATCTCTGAAGCACTGATCAGCCACTGTTGCATCTTCTGTTCACCAATTATAGCTAAGAACGTCTCAAAATCCTGGAAAATAATGTAGGATAAACAAATATTAGCATAACAGGAAGCAAGATTAAGATTTGACCAAATAAAATGAAATAATTGATAGTACTACTCTGCCATTAAATTAATGTATAAATATGCAATAGGACTGTTGAGTGGGTCGGATGTTTGACGACATTGATTCACACCTGCGACATTGAATAACTAGGAAACCTCCAAGCAGCTCATTCCCCTCCTAACTTGTTTCACACCGTCCATATGGTGATCTGGATCATCATCAAAATGTTCTAGATTGTTCTTGGTATCTTTATACACCAGCCATGAAAAGTAAAACTGAATCGGAGTTGATGTGTATTTTTTTTTTACATATTTTTGAATCGGTGAATTGGCTTTTAATGTTAAAACTGCTTCTGGATCAGATCCAGAAGATATTTTGCATGATCTTGCCTCTTGGACACCATTTATGACTGTGATTTCTGGTGAATGAATTGAATTAATATTTTATTTTGGAAAAAGTCTCCATTATAAGTACCGTGTTTTTCGGACCATAAAGCGCACCTGATTATAAGGTGCAACTTTGTGCAATATCAATGAACGTGTCTATTTTCATACATAGGGCACACCGGGTTTTAAGGCACATTGAGCGAAACGAAACAGTCAGATAAGTCTAACTTTATTCAACTTATTCTCAAGATGAAACTCGCCCGGCGTCGCCTCCCTGTCTTGGTGATTGTGTGTTCGCCTTCTGTCATCCAACGCGCTCACGCAGCTCGCAGTTTAACGTTGACCAGTTGGAGTTCTTTGGTTAATCCACCCGGGATGATGACAAGCTCCGGGTTAATTTGATTCACTTGGGTTTAGACAGTATCGGTGAGATCGTGGCGCAAAGAGTCGCAGATCTTGCTTCCTCTTCTTCCTCCGTTGATTCATTAATGTTGGATTCTCTCGCCGCTGCTCGATTCCCATGTTCTGCTGCGGGACTGATAGCCTTGAGTTGGAAATCCGCTTCGGCAGCACGCCATAATCCAGGATCTCTTCTGGATCATTACCAAAATTTAATCAACTGTTCCTGGTAAGATTCCCAATATTTCTTGAAAATGTCAAGATCTGTCGATAACTTTTTGAGTTATTGTGTTAGAAGACAAACCAACGCTGGCGAAGGTAATCGGAGGTGTGCAGACACACAGATATATTTTATGTGTGCATATCATTGTCTTCTTCATGATCTTTAATCCGGCGAGATCATGCTGTTTCAAATCTTCATGTAGAATGGAGAGAAAAGAGCTCGATGAGCTGGTCACCTGCTTCTTTGTAGGTCGACAGGAGGCCTTATATATTGGTTTGTTGAGCGTAAATCAAATTCAACGTAGTGAAGGAAGGGTTAGGGGTCGGGCTCGGGGGCTACTTCAATTTAATTTGTGTGTGTGTGAATGACAAGTGAGTGCAACCATTGTATGGCCAGTAATGTGTGTTGATGTGGTTGCAAAGGACAGGGTGAAGTGGAGAACGATGATGACTTGACAGAGTGCGACAAATCATGAAGAGTTGTGTGCTCAGTGTTTAAAAGTCTTTGTTTACCAGTGGACTGAGTGAAAGGTTTAAGGTTGTAAGTCTTGCTTTCCTTCCTCATTTGATTATTATCTGCTTGTATTAGACTGGTGATATGTTATTGCTGAGTTAATTCATTGATATGTTTGTCTCCCGTTAACTAAGTTGTATTTGTTAGTCTTGTAGAAAACCAAACAAACAGACATCCCAAATGGTTGTACCCGGTTTGTGATGCTTCACAGGAGAGTAAAGAGGAAGAGAGTATTTTATTCTTGCACACTCTGAATGTCCCTAAATTGTGCTCTGGCCGGCACACCTGTGTGAACCAGGTAACCAGACTCTGAGCTTTTTATATTCCCGTCAAACTGAATTCAGTTCTCCCCCGTCTTCTGTTCAACAGCCTACCTGTTCCTTTTCAATGACGCAGGTTGGGAAGGCCTCACAATCCTGAAGATCATGATGCAAACTCATTGGGTTTTGGTCCAAGTCCACCCTAAAGAGGATTAAGATGTTTAGATGATAACAATTACCCAGATTCAGTCAAACGAGGGAGCATTCTAAAATGTCCAAGAAATTCAGGATAATTTTGCTCCAGTCGAGATGGGGAAAATTGAGTGTATGTGTAATTACAAATCATACATATCCTGTGCAGGCCGTGCTCCAAACAGTGTGTGTGTGTGTGTGTGTGTGTGTGTACACCCCCCCCCCCCTCCCCAGGAAGTAACGTAATGACCTGAAGAGAGCTGGGACCGAGGTTACATCGTAAAGTACTGTTTAAAAGTCATACAATATGAATTTTATGAATTTCCCCACTGGGGATTAATAAAGTTCATCAAATCTTAGATGTACTGATGAGGTCCTCCTAAAAGCTCAACATAAATATCTGCTTACCTTGTGCTGGATCTTTCAACTCTGGCCTTGTGGATGGACGTGTCCCTAAAATCAAGCACAGTCCTTGTTATTTTTTATTGCCCATTTCTTTTGTCTGGATTTAAGACAAACACAAAAACGGACACGTAACTACTGCCGGCTCCTTTTAAAGCCTGTTTGGTTGTTGTTGTTGCAACATGAATCTTTTGTGGCGGTTTTCCTTTCATTCACGCGACAACAGCATTTGAGAGCCTGAAAATGTGTGTTAATGGACACTACCTCAGCTGGCTATGGGCAAGAGGCGGAGTACCGGTACACCCTGGACAAGTCGCCAGCTCATTGCAGGGTCACACGTAGACAAACATTGACACTCACATTCAAACCTACGGACAATTTAGAGAGTCCAGTTCACCTTAGTTGTATGTTTTTGGAGGTGGTGGAAGAAGCTGGAGAACCGGGAGAACCGACACAAAGAGAATACACGAAAAAGAGAATATTCCAGTTAACAACATGCCGACTCATTGTTTGTTGTCGACTCCAGACAGCCAGGAGCCGTCCCAGAGGTCCCGGGGTTTCTGGGCTCTGGCTCTGTGGCACTTTATCTTAAACGGGGTGTTGAAATCGGTTTGAAATAGTTGTGTCTATAATTATTTCAAGGAAATACCTTTGGTTTGAAGGGTTGTCAAGCTTTCGATGAAACATGTGTTCAGACAGTCCCCTGAGGCGATGCAGTGCAGCGATATCAGGCCTGAGCTCCTCCCAGTCCTCCTCTTTCACCTCTGTGGAAGACATTTAGGATTGACTGATCTCAGGTCAGATGTAGGTGGTCTTCATGGTTTTGCTCATTTGTGTTTTCAGGCATTTTAGCTGCTCTTCTGTTTGTACACAGTGTTAAACCTTAATAATAGTACTGCTATGGGTTTTATAGAGTTAATTGTTTCAGACTGCTGAAAAAAATTGTCATTGAACAGTTTAAAAATAAACTTAACTCCACCTCACAAATAAAATCAGTCAATATTTAAATCCATTAAAAATGTTCTGGTAAATGGCCTGCAGGGGGCGCACCTTGCCATTCAATAACAGACTGCTGGAGACACGACACAGATGTTCCCAGGTGTAACGTTACCATGGTAATCACAGGGCGTTACAGTTCAAAGGAGTGACTCGTACAGCTTCAAAGAGGTAGAATAAAGATGGAACCTGTAAGAATGTAAAATGTTCCTTACTAAATTGTTCCGTGAAACCAAGGAGGCTGAGCAGGAGAAGAAATCTGGATATCTTCCAGATCTTCATCCGACCTGGCATCATGCTGCAAAAGATTAGAGACGTGGAATTAATGAGACGTTAACGGGAGACGTGTCTGAAGCGCGTGAGACTAAATGAGATTCCCATGTTGCTTCTGCTTGGTCTGCTGTCGTCACGTTTCTATTAACCTCTCTGTGATGAAACGGCGTCGGGCTGTGGCTTGAATGTCGCTGGAATCTGTCGACGTTCCCCTTCCACCTCCTGAATGTCTAACATCTTCACAGGGACCTCCGGGGCTCAGACAACTGTGCTCTGTGCTCATCCTCTGCCTTCTCCTCTGTGGATCGGTGATTCTTCCAGGAGGAATAATTCTTTTTGAAGGATTTGATGTGACTGTTGTTGTTACAACTCTAACTGTAGAATCTGGTGTAAATATCACGGAGCTGAGTCCAGTTTAAATACACACGAAAGCAGAAGTGAGGACTCAGGTCAGGCTTGAATCATCAATTTGATGACTTTAGACTCGACTTGACAAAATGTTCAAAGACTTGCAAGTCGACTTGGACTTTAACAACAATGACTCGTGACTTGACTTGGACTTGAGCCCTTTGACTTGAAGATAATTGCTTCTTCCACCAAAACACAAAGATTAAAATGTATGTTAATACCGAACGCCGAAAACGTATTCACATACGGTTAATATAATATAACCATTAAACCATTGGTTTAGTCGCCAGCAGGCTTCTGCAGGGACTCATGATGATCCTTTGAATCACGTGTCCTGGACGAGGGACGTGAAGAAACCAGGAAACCACAACGTTTAAATCGGTACCGTATTAATTTAGCACTGAAACCACAACCTGGAATAAAAAGGCATAAACTAGACGCTGAGTTTAAGTGTTACCAAATGTTGAAGGAGCAAGTAACTAGTAATAAGTAATATATTACTGATCTTGAGTAACTTGCCCAACACTGGTAATAACTTAGTTCCGTTTACTTTGGGTCTCCTGCGGGAGAAATGTCTTGGAGCAGAACTGAAGATGCTTCCCGGATGGAAGTGGAGTTTCATCGGATTGAGGATTATCATGGATGAAAGCACAAACTGTCAACAGACACAGAAGCTCAAGTTGAAGGCAAGCCTCCGTGCCTTGGTTAACAGAAAGTAAAAGTTCTGTGAGGATAAAACTTTTACTCAGAATCTAAGGATAATGAACTGATATTTGTTTTCTGGTAAGTTATTGTCAGTAACGGATTAAAAACTTACTTTAAACACCTGCCTGTTGACCCGGGGCCAGGAGATGAGCTGCAGCACGGACTTCTGTCTGCTTCACGCGCCGCAGTAACCAGACTTCTTCCTCCTTTTTATTTTTTTCATCCAAATGAGCCCTCCTCCCAAAATTCCTGGTAATATCAAAACCCAATCAGCAAACGGTCCTAACCTGTTCTCCACTTATTAACCTCAACATCCGAGCTCTTCTTTGAGATGCATTATTTCTTTTTTTAGTTCTCTTTACTTTTTGGCCTTATTGGAACTTGAAAATTATAAGAACTAAGTTGAACTAAGAACGATCTATTATGGTAATATATCCCAAAATGCGATGTGGACACCAGAAAGGTGTTTGTTTGTTTCTTTTAAATCATTTTCTCATTTTAATTCTGTATCTATATATTATGTACTCTTTGGCAAATGTATGGGGGTTTCACATTTTGTAGTGGGGGGGGGGGGGGGTGTAGGAATGTTGACAGTGATTACATCATCGGTGAAGTGAAGCTGGACAATCGTCTGAAATCTCCTTTTGAATTGCACTCCTCCGTTTTTACTTCACATCCATGAAGTCGACATGAATTTGTAGGAAGGATCTGTGCTGGTTCCAGCGATCTGAATGTGGAAGCCAACAGGAAGTTCAACAAACTGCCCGTTTAACCTTTGACCTGAGAGTGGAGGAGGAAAGCAAACTGAAGTTTCGACTGTCTGGAGGCGCTAACCCTGCCAGGGCTGTCGCCGTTTCACATTTAGAGGAACTATTCTGCTTCCTCTGTGATTCCTCTGCGTTGGCTGCATTTCTCATGGTTCTCGTCCGATTGATCTTATCAAACATCACTTCGAGCTTGTTCTGTCTTGCAACCCAGAAAGGGCAGCCCAGCCCGTCACGGACTGAAGCGATCCTTTCCCTCCTCGGTTGTTGTTTGTGCTTCCTCTAGTATTGTGGCTGTTTGAAGGTGTTTATTCAGGTGTGCAGAGACTAAATGACATTCCCTTGTTGCTTCTGCTTGGTCTGCTGTCGTCACGTTTCTATTAACCTCTCTGTGATGAAACGGCGTCGGGCTGTGGCTTGAATGTCGCTGGAATCTGTCGACGTTCCCCTTCCACCTCCTGAATGTCTAACATCTTCACAGGGACCTCCGGGGCTCAGACAACTGTGCTCTGTGTGCTCGTCCTCTGCCTTCTCCTCTGTGGATCGGTGATTCTTCCAGGAGGAATAATTCTTTTTGAAGGATTTGATGTGACTGTTGTTGTTACAACTCTAACTGTAGAATCTGATGTAAATATCACGGAGCTGAGTCCAGTTTAAATACACACGAAAGCAGAAGTGAGGACTCAGGTCAGGCTTGAATCATCAATTTGATGACTTTAGACTCGACTTGACAAAATGTTCAAAGACTTGCAAGTCGACTTGGACTTTAACAACAATGACTCGTGACTTGACTTGGACTTGAGCCCTTTGACTTGAAGATAATTGCTTCTTCCACCAAAACACAAAGATTAAAATGTATGTTAATGCTGAACGCTGTGTGTGCGTGTGTGTGTGTGTGTGTGTGTGTGCCCGCACCATATCACTTCCCACATGGAGTGAAACGTCACACACACTTGTAAAATGCGTTCTGGAGTTCATGACATCATCGTAGAAGCGCCTTCTGTTTCTCCACGCTGCCTTCCTTCGGCATCTTATGTGTGTCTGCGGCGCCGCACACGCAGATCACTTGTCTGGCTCAGTTTTCCTTCAGGCTTCAGGAAGATCTATTGTGCAGATTCTGTGTAACCATGACAACATTACATCACACAACAAGCCCATCCTTGTTTGTTTGTAGTTGAATATGTCCTCTTCATTTTCCCTTTTGCTGTACAGAAATGTTAAGAGAAAACAGAAGAGTAGCAGGTCTCATTGGAAATTCGGCCTATCGCAGCACGCGAGAGGTGGGCTACACCCCGAATGCGTCGCCAGCACATCGCGGGGCCGCACAAATACAGATAACAAACTCACGCACACACACCTACGGATTTCACAAGACTGTACAAAGTATTTACTGACACGCTTCAGATAAGGAGGCCGCCAGGGCTGCGATAAGAAAGCGGTGACTCTGGAGCTGGGACAGCGACCTCTGCTGGTGGCTTCTAGCAACTATTTCACACGTTCACCTTCCCTCCGGAGTCCTGTGGAATCTTTTGTCTCTTCCAGGTCTGTGTTTCAGGTGGAGCTCTTTGATCTTAGCCACGCCTCTTATTAATCGTTCCTGATTTCACCGCGTTTCGGCTCCTGTAGCATCTGTTTAGAGGCCTGATAATCCCGCAACATCTTCATCGTCCAATAGAGCATAATGTAAATCCAATCGTTCTTCATCATCCTCATCATTTTGTCAGCAATGGGATGTTGTTGTTGTTGTTGACACCTTCAGAGAGTAGGATAAACCTTTGAACCCTTCAGAGTTAGTCAAACTCCTTCACGGAGGACTTCTATTTAGAGTCCGAAGACGTCTCGTCCCAGGGGCTTCTTCAGTCCTGACCGGTGGGGGGGGGGGGGGGACGACGACACTTGAACTCTTCCGAGGCCGTTAACACATTGACAGGCTCTCAGGTCACCCGTTTACGGTTGAGTCACGTGTTGAGTCGACTGTCAGTTAGAACGGAAGACGCCTCAGTGAAGGCTGCGAAGTCTTCCAACCCGAAATAGAAGTCCAGTTGCTTCGTTCAACCTTCAGGGATTGCTGTGACCTGATGGAGACCGTCCAGAGAGACCTGATGGAGAATCTCCATCGGGACTGTCTCTCTGGACGGTTTCTCTGGGCGGTCTCTGGATGGTCTCTGGACGGTCTCTGGGCGGTCTCTCTGGACGGTTTCTCTGGGCGGTCTCTCTGGACGGTCTCTCTGGGCGGTCTCTGGACGGTCTCTCTGGACGGTTTCTCTGGACGGTTTCTCTGGACGGTTTCTCTGGACTGTTTCTCTGGACTGTCTCTCTGGACTGTCTCTCTGGACGGTCTCTCTGGACGGTCTCTCTGGACGGTCTCTCTGGACGGTTTCTCTGGGCGGTCTCTCTGGACGGTCTCTCTGGGCTGTCTCTGGACGGTTTCTCTGGGCGGTCTCTCTGGACGGTTTCTCTGGACTGTCTCTGGACGGTCTCTCTGGACGGTCTCTCTGGACTGTCTCTCTGGACTGTCTCTCTGGGCACACATGGGCCAGGTCTGTCACCAGAAAAACGGACAATCGTGGAAGAAATGGCTGATCTTCAGATTGTTGCATTTCAGATTTGTGATCCCTTAATTCGGTCTATAAATAAGGGAATCCACACCTCCGAGCTCGCCCTCCGTCTGCCTCTCACACCATCGCTCCTTCACGCGCTCTTTCCCTGTTCCCAGTTCAGAGACTTGACTGGGTGGGCAGGGGGGCGGGGGGGGGGGGGGGGACATCACCAGAGCAAGGGAGGGCAGTTCACAAGCCATCCAGTCGGGGAGGCTGCAAGGCGATCAGCCGGCGCTCTGGACAAAGGTCTGTGTTTCTCTACGCGTTCGTGCTTTACAGATTGTTGCCTCCACCACAGTCGGACGGCGAGAACCAATCACCTGTCTGTTTATTTGTTTGTCTGTAAAATACCTCAAAGGTTTACTTTCTGTGTCGGGGTGCATCGCAGGAAAAACAAGAATTGACTCCGTTTTGAGGTGGATTCTGAATCTTTAAAAAAACAAAAAAGATTTAATATATTGTGAATAGTAATGCTAATACTGACATGGACTCTGATGTTCCGCCACTAGTTGGGTCAGGATCAGGAGAACTCTGCGCTGCTGCGACGCTCCAGAAATATTTCACCTCATTTATTTCCTTTTGGTAAAGAAAACAAAGTCTGATGAGGATATTTGTTTCTAGATGGAAACATTTAACTGAGTATTTATTCCAGTTGTAAACATTTCCTTTCTGCACGTCTTAAATCGTTAATAAAATTAGGATGAGATCACTTTATGAAATGTGCTCAGATCCTCCTGTTTCAAATAGATTTTGCACGTCCTGCTGTTGATGGTGCTCGGTTCACTGTGACATCGCCGATGGACAGGCGTGACCCTTCCTCCAGAGGTCAGAGGTCAGCCACTGGGGCAGCGTCGTCATCAGTGTCGTGTCCTTTCAGATGAACGCGGCTCTGATCCACGACAGGCTGCACATCAAGTCGTTTTGGGAGAAGAGGATCAACAATCAGTGTCGGCATAAAGAGACCGAGGAGCAGAGGATGAAGAGGAGCGCTCTCCAAAAGTAACGCACCGTCCGGATAGGACGCTCCTTCAAGCACATTTGCCTATTTTGAAGAAAGTGCCAACCATAAAAAAAAAAACGGTTCCTCTGGAAGGACTGCCAACCCTTCCCGTCGCGTTCTGACAACACGTCGAGGTTTGTTGGGAGCGCGGCGCCACCGGAGGTCCCAGGGGGAGACCGCATCGTAGCCGCTCTCCTCCTGACGCAGCCGGTGGCGAATGTAAAACACCTCTAAAAACAGACGGCTCATTAAACGGCCTCTCGTCTGTCACCGAGGACATATCGGGACAAGCGGCCGCGCTCCGTCCTCGCAGACCGCCTGGGTGTGAAAGGTCTTTGAGCGCACCACGCCCCGTCGACAGGAATATTAGCCGATCACCGATGGGCCTCCGTTAGATAATCGCCCCTGTCTGATCGCACCTATCGGCTTGTTTAAGAGGCGCTAACGGGCCACCGTTTCTTTTCGTGGGACGGGTCAGGAAGCGGCTCCAAGATTGTTGTTGTTGTTGTTGTTGGGGTTAGAATTACATTTTTAGCTGAATAAGAAGCGTGAAATCCTCAGGAAGTGATCAAAGTAGTCTCTGTTGATGCTTATTAATTACAGACATGAGAGAAAAAGTATTTTAAAATGTAACTAAAATATAAATATAAAAACGGCGCCTTGGTTATTTGTGCACGTTCATTTTGGTGAACAGTTTTCTTTTGTCCCAAATCCCACTCAGAATAAAGTGTAAATTCAACTTGTAACCATGGAAACCAGAAATGCAGGCAGTAAAAGTCTGTTAGACTTCAGTACTTGGTTGCTGCGTGTAGAACGTTTTCTTTCATCTTTTGAGGGCCCAGTTCTTCTTTCTTTCGGGGCCATAAAACATCTTCCTGCTCTCTGAACAGCTTTTTGCTCCCGTCCACAAAACAGACATGTTGTCCTCCACTGCTTCAGAACTAGCATGTGGCATTAAGCCCCCCCGTCTTTGCACCTACTATCCCTCCTAACTTTTTTCCTCTCCTCCTCTATCCCTCTTATCCTCAAACCACCTCTTCAGCCCGTCCTCCTAATCCTCCTCCTATCAGTTTCCCTGTAGCCCCTAATCCTGTGCTTATCAATACTGGAGCTCCCATAATCCTCCAGCTGTCTAGTGCCCGGCGCTCCACAACTATCTGCCCCGTCGTCTCTAACCCCAATTCTAGTCCCTCTAATTGTGTCTCAGCCAGCGGCTGGAACGCCGCCGAGCAGGGTCGAGGTGATGAGGACAGAGCGATGACTGACGGAGGCAGGCAGACGGACGGACGGACGGACGGACGGAGAGAAGGCATAGAGGCTGAAATTAGAAGATATTCTATGTAATAATATCTCAGTTCTTTACAGGTCATCAATCCTCGGTTTAAGGACCTAAAATACAGTTAGAGTGTAACGGAACTAATCAGCAGCAGCTTCGATCGAACAACCGATGAAAGGGCTCCTTTTTTATTTTCATTAAAATGTTTCCACCGTCACATAAGAGGACTCTGCAGATAGAAGATCTTTGAACCACTGGTTAAAAAAAATAAAAAGTACAACTAAATATTGATCCATGCAGTGGTTCGATCCATGCAATGGTTCGGTCCAAGCATTCTGTTTCTGCTCAGGGTGATCCCAGTCCCATCAGCATTTCACAGCATCTCCTCCATCACACGCACACACGCACACACACACACACACACACGCACACACACACACACACACACGATGCGGTGTGTGTAAGCAAGCCTTTATGACTCCGGTTATTAAATACCAGCCAGTCCTAAATCCCATCTCTAAGCTGGGTCAAAGGTCACAAGACTGGTTTTCATATTGGCAGGCTGAGTAGACCACTTGCAAAATATTGATTTGTCTGTGCTATTATTGGTAGCGCCATATATGGAGAGGCTGCGAGCCCCCCCCCCCCCCCAGAGGTGGTGTGCTTGCATTGTGAAGTCAGTGGCCCCATGATCTAATGGACGAGATGGTTCAAACATGTTTTTGGTCAAAGATGGAGAACAAACGCGTGTGTAGGTGTGTGTGTGTGCTGGTAACCCGACACTCCCAGTCAGCTGTCCTCGCCGTCTCCTCGCCACCCTCCTGTTCTGGATTATTCCATTTGTCCTTTCAGCTGCTGATAATCCTTCTGACCTCAGAAGCAGATCAGAACCCAGATGGACGGGTAAACAGGTCCGTAAAGACGCCGGCGACACGCATGTGGAGGAAGCGCTAATTCAATACCGTACCGTACCGTTGCTATGACAACTACGACAGCATCCACTGACTCAACGCTTTGTTGAGCATTGTAAGTCAGTGCCGGCATGTTTTGGAAGCGTTGATCTAACCCTCTTTGTGTTTGTGTTTCAGGCTGAGGGGGGGGTGGCTGGTCCGTCTGGAAGAACGAAACAAACACCTGAAGAACCTCAACGACGGCGGCGTGAAGACGGGCCGGGCGGCGCCGTGCGCCGACCAGCAGTAACGTGACGTCCGGCGGCGCCGATTTCATCATTTATTGTTTTATTTGCACAGAACTGTGAATATTCCTGCATAAACACGTTTTAGTCGCCGTGACGTTCCCTCAGTGGGACATTTACCCACAATGCACAGCAGCTTAACCCCTAAAGACGTAAATCCCAACATGATTATTAATTTAAAGCCAAATATTTCTGAAAATAAATAAATAAATAATAATAGTCTGATTGACAAATTAAACCAGACTCTTTCAGAATAAAAGCTTCCTTCCTAAAGCCAACAGTCAGTGTGTTGGTTCCACAATAAGAGTCCTGTCGCGGTGACATCATCGGTCAGTACAGGCTGTGGATCGGTAAGAGCGACGTGTTCTTCATCTTCTCCAGCAGTTTCTCCCTCAGACTCGGTTTCTGGATTTCGTGCCAGACGTATCGTGGGTTCTCTACGGGGGGCGGCTGACACGCCTCCACGCACGCCACCGTCTCCCCGTCCTCGTCCCGCTGGACGCGGTCGGGCACCAGAGTCACCAGCGTGTTGAAGCACACGCCGTCCGTCTTGCCGTGCTGTCGGCCGTTGTGCTGCAGGCTGAAGACGCCCAGCGTGTTGACGTACTGCTCGTAGTACGCCGAGGGCATGGCGTCCTGCACCACCATGTTGGCCGCCCAGGTCACCGCGTGGGTCTTCACCGCCGCCGCCGTGGGGAGGCGGAGCTGCGGGGCTGCAGAACAGAAAGGGGAGGGGCTTAGAAGGTGCACAGAAGAGGCCTCTGATTTTACTTGGACATTGAGAAGTTCACCTTTGACGAGCAGAAGCCACATGTGCTGAGCGGCGTTGGTGAAGACCAGGACAAGTCTCTGCACAACATGGCGACAGCTCAGGTCCAAAGGCAACGTGACGGGATGCCAGGGATCCTGACGGTACCTGAACGCAGCACAGCGGCCAACGTTGGGATCCGGTTTCATATCGTCTGTCTGCACTTTGTGAAAGGTCTGGAGTCTTACTTCAGGCCGCAGTCGATGAGACGGAGAATGTCTCGTCCTCTCAGAGGGAGGGGGGACTGCCTGTCCCACCAGGACGCCTGCAGAGACTCCTGATCTGCTGCTGATGGAGTCTTTATGCTCCCACCTGACAGAAGGAAAGTAGAAACAATAAAGAAAGGAGGGCTTCAACAATAGACTTGGTTTTTAAAAGGGTTTAACGTCCGGTGACAGAAGCAGTGAATCAAATAGAAGGGAAAAGGACAGCTACGCTTAAAACAACAATCTGCTTGTGACCTCTGACCTGTGACTTTGGACAGGAAGACGAAGCGGATCCACTGTGGGCCCTGTTCCTGGATCAACAGCAAGCTGATTGGCTCGCAGTCAAACCCCGCCTCCTCCCTCACCTGTAGACAGTTCCTCTTAACTCACACCTGAGGAGGTTAAACTGCGCCTCCGTCCTTGACTGCATCTCACCTCCCTCTTCAACGCCTCCTCCAGGTTCTCCCCCACCTCCACCCGCCCTGCAGGCAGGTACCACTGCTTATAACAGTCCTGTTTGGCCTCCTGCACCATCAGCACCTCCTCCTGGTGAAGCGCATCGAACAGAGGAACCGTGAACGACGAGCACGCCGTGCTTCATGAGAACTAACTCCCGACGGGCGACCTTTTCGTTGAAGATGACGCCGCAGACGATGTAGGTGACGCTCTTCCTCAGCGTCGCCGGTTTACTCTGCTCCAGGCCGGTGTCGCATGTTGTGACCTCTGACCCCTGGCCACCCAGCAGCACCTCCACTTGCTCCTCCACCTCCATGTCTACACACATGAAAATGAAGCCAGAGTCACAGGTTTGAGCAGAAATGAGATTCTACAGTTTATTATGACCCCCCCCCCCCCCCCCTTAACTTCAGAGCAAATCTTTTGATTCCTTCTCCACACAAATATCAAGTACTCAAGTCACTTTTTAGTATTTTCATTTTCAGAGTTACTTGTTGAACTATTTTTTACATTTGTCTCTGGAGCATGACTGTCCTATAAACTGTACACGGACATACTGTACATATAAATGTTACTACTATACATTAATAGTACCACACCTGAGATATTAAACTTTCAAAACAATGTTTATGTATATGAGAAGCTAACCTGCTGTCAAAGCTGGAAACACCAGGTTAATTCAACGGATTGCTAATTAGCTAACTCACAGAGCACAAGCTAACGTTAGATAATATAGAAAATAATGATAACCCTTCCAAAGTTTAACAATATCTAAAACACGACGAAAGAAATAAAAGCAGCAACCTTCCTTTACGACGTAAAGCCCGTTTTAACTATCCATCCGGCGACCGCTTCAGGGCGCTTATGACGTCAGACGCGGAACGAATCAAACAGGAAGTGAAATAGTGCTTCCGGTTTGCAGCTTCTGAAAGCAAAATGTTGTCTGAGGAGGTGAAATTACATAAACACGCCCACCAGCTACACGTTCATGTGATGATAACACACCGTAGAGTTCATCTTAAAAGGGACCAACGAGATATTCATTTTATGTCCTTCTGAGGTTTCGTTTTACCAAATTAGTATTTTATTATTGTGGCGTCCAAGAGGAAGTGCGCCACGGTGACGTAACGAGTGCTAAGGTCACTCTCGGAGCCGGTTGGCGACAGCTAATAAATACAGGCACAAGGTCGGTATGTACGATTATTGAACTGATTAATTCGTTATTGGCAGAAATGGTTTAACCAGCGACAACGGCTAGCTTCTTGTTGTGTTTTGGCTAGTGCTAGCTTCTTGTTGTGTTTTGGCTAGTGTTAGCTTCTTGTTGTGTTTTGGCTAGTGTTAGCTTCTTGTTGTGTTTTGGCTAGTGTTAGCTTCTTGTTTTGTTTTGGCTAGGGCTAGCTTATTACGCGCACCAACATCCATGTGCTGATTTTGTTTGTGCTGGTGGAAGCTTCCGTTTTTATCCTGTTCTTCTGTTTTTTGTGAAGTTAATAGTTAATAGATGTAATCTGAATGTTGGGTGGATAATTCCTGTGTGCTCTTGTTGTCATGTTGCTCCCACATTAAATCATTTCTGGGTTTTTCCCCCTCCTACAGTCAAACATCATCAGTTTAAGACTTCCATCGCCTGTAGAATGAGGCGAAGAAGCTTTCTGATGGGCTGGAACCTCTGAGTTCAACACAAATGAGTTGTGGAATGGTTTTCAAGACTCCCGACACGTTCAGAGTTCGGGCTCGCCTTCAGAGTCGTGTCTTCGTCCTCAGCCTGCCATGAGGAGAAGGTCATTTCATCCGTTCAGAGCTGTGTTCCCGACGGGAAGTTCTCGCCTTCATTTAAAAAATGCTGTGACCTGTTTTGTTTGCCAGTCCGCTGAGTTTGATTTTCCGTGATGGCACGGCACAGTAAACTGCAGACGCAGGTCCTGGCTCTGTACCGCCAGTTCCTTCGAGCGGGACGGGACAAACCAGGCTTCATCCCCCGAATCCGCGATGAGTTCAGAAGCAACGCTCGTATCAAGAAGACGGAGATGATGTACATTGAGTATCTGTACCGACGAGGGCAGAGACAGCTGGAGCAGCTGAAGGACGTCAACACCAAACAGCTGGGCTTTTTCTCCAAACCTGCAGAGAAGAGCTGACCTCTGACCTCATTCAGCTGTCAAAGACTCGTACCAAAAATATCCACCTGAGATTTTAGCGTGGAGAAAATATGTGATTACTACATTTTTGGGTTTAATAAAGATCTGATCATTTCTTATCTGCGTTATCTTTGTAATCAATCTATTTCACCATATAACCGAATCAATTAATATCAGCATCTACAGCAGTATTAGGAGATAAAGTCTGTGAAGTCACATTTTTCTAATTAGAATCCAACATTTACATCTACAAATTAAGTATATCAATGGACAATGGATTGTAAATTTCCAGGAGATTTTGTTCTGTTTAAATAACAGTAACAATTATATTTATAATAGAACTGCTTCTTGTAATATTTAAGCTTAAGTGACATTTCTGCGGAAATAAAATTTCTATATTATAAATTATAAGATTAACTCATGTTACCGCTGGGGGGCAGCACGGGACTGATAAAGATTGAAAGCCACAATTTAAGAGAAAATACCAACGAAGAAGGGTGGATGTAAACAGGAAGTGCGACTTTTCCATCGTCGCAAATCTTACTCTTCGTTGTGCAGTTATATCTGTGAAAAGAGCTCATTTAGGTGTAACCTTTGGCTGCATATGAACCTTTAATGGTCTGTTTTCACCGTAACTGTCTCTTGTTTTGTGTTTTCTTCCTTAATTTGTGGCTTTTGGGTGTTTAAATCATGTCGAGTTCATTGAACTCGGGAGGAGAAATGTCCAACGCTCAGCTGTCCCAACAGGTAAGAAAGAAATCTTCATCACGAACGAGCTCAGATCTCTGTTTAACGTTTAATATTTATGAAATCGCCTGAGATAGGCGTTCGTTATTTACTCGTATTTTAATAAATCAAATCCATACGTATATTTAAGCAGGTTACAAACGTAAATCGTGTTTAAAATCTATAATCCGGAACATTTCAAAAGCGGAGGTATTTCAAAGGGTTTTATTGTATATTTATTTTTCATTAATAATATTCAATATCAGTCTAAGTGCATTTCGAAGGTTCAAAATCATTTGTATTGAACTATCGCTCTATTCTATTGTGTCCACAGTGAGATTTTAATTGAATCAAATCTGTCAATATTTCCTATCCTCAATAAGAAGCGCCGAAGTTGCACCTTAATCCAAATTCCACGTATGAAACCGAGACCGTAAATCGCTATTAATCACTGCAGGTGGCGTTGCTGCGCTGGCTGGTTTCTCAGACGGAGGAGGACAGAATGGGTTTGACAGCACTAACGGCCTTCCAGGTGGGCAGAGAGCTGCTGAACCGGATCACTGGCCAGGACGAGGTGGATGCTTACAAGGTAAATACATGTATGCAAATAGAACTAACCTTTCCCCCCCACACTGTAGTTTATTTTGGCCGTTTTTTGCCCCCCTGTCCTTAGAGAGAATGCATCCTGGGCATCTCGCAGTTCCTCCGGGAGAACCCACGCGCCTCTCAGGCCGTTATCAACGCAGAAGTGGAGAAAAGGGTTCTGATCTTCGCCGCCCGAGTCAAGGCCATGGAAACGTCTCCAATAATCTGAGCCGACGGCTTCGCGTTTTGAAATGTGTTGAAGATGTAATAACCTCAACATTTGATATCTTTTATAGCTTACGATATAAAATAAGCATTGCTTCTGCCTATTCCTTTTTTGGTTGTAATATATATTTAGTTTTGTTTAAGTTGTATTTTTTTGTCTTAATCTGACAACCAAAATAAAACTCATCAGCTTGAAAGTGTAAAATGAAATTTAAACAACGTTCAATCTAAATCTGAATTTTTCCAAGTACCTTTAACCCAGCTGTTCTGTAAACGTCCTTTGTTCTTCTATGTGTTGTTTCCTTGAATGTGTGTCTGTGACTCGTCATCATTAAAGCTCAAACTGCCCCATTCTGCTGGTCTTTGTGCTGAGATGCTCTGAACTTGTTAGTTCTAATATAAAAGCACGCCTTATGCAGTGCTTTATGTCCGAATGTGTATCGACTAATAATAATTCCATTACCTTTCATTTTTCTTGGCAATACCGGCCGACTGAGCCGAGGGATTATTTTGTTAATAGGTGAGGAGCTGTGCTTTTTTTAAATTTAAAATGGCAAAACTCTATCTTTAAGTAGAAAACCACTTTTAAGTCAATCGCTTATTTGTTAATTGCATCACAGAGATACAATTCTAAAGTAGTTATAATTATTTTTTACTTTATACCTTAATGAGACGAAGGTGGCGAAAACTTATACTTAAAAAAAAAAACTTTATACCTTAATACGAGGGTGGGGACACTTATACTTAAAGAAACGTACTTTTTTTCATCCTGGCGGGTACTGTGTCTGTAACTAAAGTACGTAACTATGGGAACCTACTGACTGTCCGTCAAATTTATTTCACGTTGATTTACGGTAATTTCCTCGACGATACTCGTTCTTCCTCAACGCCGTTCATTGGTTGTGCGTTTCTAAGATCCCGCCCTACTGTAAGAACCCTGTTTACGATTGGACGAAACTCTTCCAAGCGTCATTTCAACGGCCTCTCTGATAGGCTGGGGAAATGGCGGGTCGGAAGTGTATGGGTTCAAACACCGATACAGCGTTAAGTGTTTCTTCTCGTTCGGGATCCTGCAGCAGCTTCCGGTGTGTCTGCCTTTGACCAGTTTGGGTTCTGTTCTCCACACTGGTGTAACAAAATGGATGTCCCTGAACACAACGGTGACGTAGTGGAAGTTTCCAAGAGGCTGGAAAAGTAAGTAAAATCAGCGTTGAATGACGCGGTTGATAACAGTTATCATCAATGCTAACATCCACTAAAAGACAGACTTTCTGCTTCCGGTTTACGTTGTGAGGTTGGGATTATAATCCCACCATCATCCCACCATCCTCACAACGTTATGACAATGAGAAAATACCGATGTTGAGAACACAAAGTTCTTAGCATGTAGCATCTATCGTCAGTCAAACTAATGATAAAAACAAAGCTAATCCCCCTGGTGGCTGTTTGTAGGTAATACATCCGCCGTTCTTTATCGGTTTCTCATTTAGTTCTCAGACTTTTGGAGGAAAAGCGTTCCTGGTATTAATTCTGTATAATAAATAAATTCAGAAAACAATCTTAATGTGTTTCATAACATTTCACAGAAAGTGTTTTTGTCTGTATTGTGACAAAAAACAGACCCTATATTGTTCTTTGAAAAATTATGATTGATTGTTACCGGGACTTGAACATTTGCGTTCCTCTGACCCAACCCTGAATCGATGTGGGTCCCCTTCTGTTGGTTGTTGTTTAGGTGTTGCTTTGTTGTGACGTTAGTGTTCGCACTGCTCAGTGTGGATCGGACGTCTCTGACGGAGATGAGGATGAAATGTTATCAAAAATATTTAGTGTCTAAAGATTCGGTCTTTAAATCTCACATTTCAGTTCTGCTGCTCTTCTGTTGAGAGATTTAAGGAGAGTCCCTGTTTCAGTGTGTTTGATGCGTCTTGTGTGTTGAATGACTGCAGCTGTGAGACAAATTGATCGCCTGACTGTCTCTGCAGGTCGTTGTCCATGGAAACAGATGGCAAGGCGGAAGAGTACCACAGGTAAATTAATCATCAGAAATTCTTTCGAGGGGGGGGGGTGCGGGATTGAATTAATTACCTGTTTCGCAAGATCCTGCAGTTTATAATATGATGGTGATCATTCAGTAAAACAAAGAGCGAGTCTCATGTGTGCGTCGTCGCTCCTCCTCGGCTGCCTGTCGGACTCGGCGAGGGGCAAAGAGAAGCCAAACACAGAAGTGATTGCAACGCCACTAACACGGGGCGACTTGGGATCAACAAGGATTAGCCTTTGAGGATGAAACCCAGTTTGTAAGAATCGTGGCTGCTAACGGAGGACGCATGTCCTGCCTGTCCACTTGCACGGCTCGTGTCCCCTTCAGGCAGTCGTTCCTTTAATACTGAGGAAAATATTTTGCTGTTCTTTGCTTTCTAGTTTGTCACCGTGCTCACATTGGTTAGCGGTATTGCTTAGCTAATGCATCTTATTGGGGAATATTAGCGGACTACCTGTACAGAATCATGTTCAGGTAAAAGTTCAATAATTGTAATCATACTACTGACTATGATTCTAGATTTATGAGGCAGGTTTCCGTGGTCCAAGAGTCACATTATGATGGTCAGACTGACAAGGGACCATTGAGTGTAGGTGTGGTGACATAATCTGAGCTGCCATGATGACGTTTATCTCCAAGCGTTTTTCTCCTTGCAGGCACATTCAAGTTGCTAAAGATGTTGCCAGACAAGGGGACTTGGTAAAAGCGTTGAAGCTCTTCAAGCTGGCGTACAACATCCAGCAGAGTCAAAAACTTGAAAGTAGGATTAAGAAAATAGAAGAACTCATTTCTCAGGTTGACTCAGAGGACAGTGAAGACTTTGTTGACGTAAGCGGCAGTGGTTTGATGCTTTTCAAAGATTTATATGACAAGCTGTATGACTACCAGAGAAATGGAGTGGCCTTCTTATACAGTCTCTACAGAGACGGCCTTAAAGGTGGCATCTTGGCTGACGACATGGGCCTGGGCAAAACCATCCAAGTGATTTCGTTTCTGTCTGGGATGTACGATAATGAGCTGGTTAAACACACGCTCCTGGTCATGCCAACATCGCTCATCACAACCTGGACGAAGGAGTTTTCCAAGTGGACACCTGGCATGAGGGTCAAGGAGTTTCACGGAATCAATAAAAGGGAGAGGACGACGAATTTGGAAAAGGTTCAGCATAGAGGCGGTGTAATAATCACCACCTACACAATGCTTATGAATAACTGGCAGCAGTTGTCATCATTCCGAGACAAAGAGTTCACGTGGGACTACATGATCCTGGATGAGGCGCATAAGATCAAATCCACAACAACCAAAACGGCCAAAAGTGCCTATGCCATACCTTCGAAAAACCGCGTTCTCCTCACGGGTACGCCAGTTCAGAACAACCTGAGAGAAATGTGGGCCCTCTTTGACTTTGCTTGCCAAGGGACTCTCCTTGGCACAGCTAAAACATTCAAATCAGAGTATGAGAACCCCATCACCCGTGCCAGAGAGAAGGATGCCACCCCAGGGGAAAGAGTTCTTGGGTCACGGATGTCTGAAAACCTCATGGCCATGATAAAGCCCCACTTCTTCCGCAGAACAAAATCAGAAGTGCAGAAAAACCAAAGATGCAACACGTATCCATGCAAAGAGGACGATTCGGACCACAACAATAGCCACGCTCCTAATCGTCCAAACGGGTCTGGTGCAGTCATGCCCAAAATGACAAGAAAGAATGATCTGATTGTCTGGACTTACCTGAGTTCTGTACAAGAAGACATATACAGGCAGTTTCTTTCACTAGATCAGATCCAGGAGCTGCTCATGACCTCCAGATCCCCACTGGCCCAGTTGAACATTCTGAAAAAGCTCTGCGACCACCCAAGGCTGCTGTCTGCTGCAGCCATAGCCAAGTTGGGCTTGGAAGAAACTTCATCTGAGAGTCAGCAGAGTGACGACTTGGAGATGGATACAGGTCACAGCATTGCTAACGTTCCCGATGACTCCTTGATATCCGAGTCTGGGAAACTAGTCTTTCTCTTCGCGCTTCTTGAAAGGCTCAGGCAGGAAGGCCACCGGACCCTCGTCTTTGCTCATTACCGAAAAGTTCTTGACATAATTGAACGCATCCTGGGAAACAGAGGCTTCAAGGTCATGAGACTGGATGGCACAATAACACAGATCGCAGAAAGAGAGAGGCGAATCTCTTTGTTCCAGACGGACAACCGTTACTCCGTCTTCCTGCTTACCACCCAGGTCGGAGGAGTTGGCATCACCTTGACGGCGGCGAACAGGGTGGTGATTTACGATCCAAGCTGGAACCCAGCAACAGACGCCCAGGCTGTGGACAGGGCGTACCGCATTGGCCAGACTGAGAACGTTGTAATCTATAGGCTGATCACCTGTGGCACAGTGGAGGAAAAGATCTACAGGCGGCAGGTCTTCAAGGACTCCCTCATCAGACAGAATACCGGGGACAAAAAGAACCCTTTCCGGTACTTCAGCAAACAGGAGCTGAGGGAACTCTTCACTCTGGAGGACACACGGTCCTCGTCCACTCAGCTGCAGCTCCAGTCAATGCACTCCAGAAGCCGGCAGACAGACCCGGAACTGGACGAGCACATCGCCCACCTCCATGGAATGGAAATGTTTGGAATCTCTGACCACGACCTCATGTTTTCCCTCGACGCCAACCATGACCCAGAGGAGCAACAGGAGGACCAGTACGTTGAAGGGAGGGTCCAGAAGGCCCAGGAGCTGATGAAGGCAGAGTCAGTGTTGCACATGCAGTTAGCAGAGAGCATGGCATCGAGCACAGAACCCGCTTGGCTCAGGCGGCCAACAGAGAACCGACAGAACAGATCTCATGAGAAAAGAGCAAGAAATCCAGAACCTTCAAGTGTACAACACGATGAGAACTTCAGCGGATCCCCAATAGCGGTGGACTTGACCCAATCTGATTCTGGAAAAGAGGACAACCAAGATGATCTCGGTGACCAAGTTATTGATCTAACTACAGATGGCAGTGTGACAGAAAGACAACCTGCTGTAGAGGACGGGGAGGACATGAACCACCAGTCGGCCGACCAGGAGAGAAGCTACGGGGAGGCAGCGGAGGCGTCTCCGCAGGAGGTGCTTCAGGATTCTTTAGACGTGTTGGAAGCCGCGTCAGAGGCCGGAGGTGACGGCAGCCAGTCATGCCTCACAGCCAATGATGACGATGAAAAATACTACTCCGCCATGGACGTGGGACATCCTCACACCCCTCCGTTGCAAAACAAAAGGCTTTCTGTCTTGCAAGCATCCAGCTTAAGTTTCAAAGCCGACACGCCGTCCAGAATCGGTACCGGGTTTGAATCCTTGGAAGGCAACTTCGACTTGCAGCTCGAGGACAGTGACATGTCGGAAAAGGACGTCCTGGATCATCAGGGGACCGAGGCAGAGGAGAGGAAGTTTCTCTCACAGCTGCAGATGGACGGTTCTTTTGATGTCAATAAGTCCCTCTGTGAGAGACGGCTTAAAGTGTCTCAAAACGGCACAAGCATCAATGGTGTCCATACGCCGGAAATGGATGACTCGGTGGACGAATCCATTGTAACCGCCAAGAAGAAGAGGACGGCAGTTATTTATGATAGTGATGATGATGGTCAGCTTGAGAACTCCTTCCAGGTTCTCGGTGCCTCCACGCCTAAATGCGTCCCTTCTGGCTCCGCCCTCATCCAGTCAAGAAAGAGCATTGGAGGAAACGGCTCTGTGGCCTCACGCCGGTCCTTTGTCCAATCCGTCATCGATGACGTGGAGAACGATGATGAAGATGACGATGAAGAGATATCAGCGACGTCTTCTGATGACACTGAAGAGGAGGACGTCGTTGGTGCAACGCCGGACGAGCTCCAGCTGGAAGAGACGGTTGGAGAGACGTTAAACACGGAGGAGGAGGAGGAGGAGGAGGAGGACGATGACGAGGAGGAGGAGGAGGAGGAGTCGGCAGACGAGCTAATGAGTGACCTGGAAGAATCGACCAGCGACCCCGAGCTAGCCTCCTCCGAACGAATGGATCAGTGCACGGTCGACGTAGAAGCGAAGACGAACCGCGCCAAGGACGGGATCGAGCCCGAGAGCTACGACTGTCTGGTCGGCAAAGGGAGGGAGTTCTACAGCAAAGGGAAGCTGGACGACGCCCTCGGCTACTTCCTGAGAGCCATTGACATCAAGCCCGGAGATCCGGAAATCCAGCTCCTGACCATCCAACTGTACCGCAAGCTGAGTCAAAGACGTTAGCAGCCGTCCACAAGAAAGACGGGACAGCCTGAAACGGGCGGACAAACGGGGTTAAAAGGGGGGGGGGGCGTCAAAGATGTTTGGCATCGACGAAGGGCAGGAGTAACTTAAAAAAAAAGTGTGTCTCTCGCCTCCTGTGAGGCAGCCGTTTGTTAAATATGTTTTTATCTTTACTGCTGTCAAATTCCCCAGTTTCATATCCTCACCTCTTTATCGGACATCATTTTATTACATTTATGTTATGGTTAAAATGTACCGAAGCTGCAAATTACACCTCGCTAAAAGTAATTCCACTGTAATCGATCGATGCTAGAGGTCGACTGGTCCCCAAAGATTCTTTCGTTTTTATAAGAAAAGAAATCTGTTCAGTCTATTACGTAATAAAAAAAATAGATAATAGAATACATAATTAAAAGTTTAAATGAGAGTTCACTGGGTTAAACTAAAGTGATCTGGTTATGACATCACGGTTTTTCAGAATAAAAGTTCAGTCTTTAACTCAGTAACAAGCATGTCTAAGTTCTACGGTTACAGTAGATGAATCTTTACATTAAATAATGTTTCAAAATAAATGTCTCCTTTATGACTCGCGTGTCCATCTTGCTGCGTGTTTTTACAGACGGTCGTTGGAAGTTCGTTCCTTAATGACTGATTTAGTTTTCCGTCTATAGTAAGACGATTGCAGAAGTTTCCTAATTTACGGGATTCATTACTTCATGTTTTAACCGCTGTCATTCGATGACTGATGGATTACTCAGAACCCGTCATGTATTTCTGGGAAACTTTAAAAATTAGAAAAAGTAATTCTGTTCCCTAAAGTAGATAAATTGATGCTTTTAGTCTTCTGAGCTAAATGTAAAATACTTGATCCGATCTCCGAGCGTAACGGCGGAGCGGGTCACGGCTCAGCCAAGCTCAGCAGACCGGATGCTCGATCCACGTGGCCGATGGATCTGCAGAGATCCAAACATGGTCAAATGAGACTGTTTAGCTATTTCTAATCTCGTTTTCTTTCACAAGCTTGCTCGGCAGAACCGACAGTCCGTTCGCCAGAAGAGGTGGCGACGCATCGTGTCCTGTTCTTAGTCATCGTTAGCTGTAACGTTTGAAGCCGCGGGCGACTCCAACAGAAGCACTTCCTGTTCAGACATGCGTCGCCTTCGGGTTGTTAGGCAGCCTCCATCAGCCTGTGTGGAGAGGAGGAGGAGGAGGAGGAGGCGCCTGAAGGAATCAAAATTGGTTCAGTTTGTAGCAATGATTTTAGAATCTAAGGAGCATTTATAATGTCAGCTTAATGGTCATAAAAATCTAATTGGATAGTAATCGATAGTTCAGTCCTAATGTGAATTAAAACATCTTGTTTCAAGTATTATTTGAGTTTAAATTGATTTTAAATCTCACATTGTGGGGAACATTTATTAATGTTAATGTTAATCACAATCTTCTTTAATGGGATTAAATCTCAGCCAATCAGCTTTCAGTGTTTCAAATATTTACTTCTATTTCCGGCTGTGGGTCGAGCATTGAAACGCGTGTTTGAATAAAATCCTCACGAACACGCGCCTGCGGTGTCCAGTCTTTATTCTCGCTGGTCAGTTTATGACGTCAAATAAGATGAAATACAAGGACTTCCTGTGTCATTAGTTTGATTTCAAAATAAAGGTATGTGCCGTAACAGGCGAATGGAAGGATACTAAAAAAGGCAGAAATGTAATAATAAAAAGACTAAAGACAACTAAAAGGGATCAGACATAATTTAATAATAGTCTAATCTCTGAGCGCATTAAAAAAAGTATTTTCTTAAGTCACGTTTCCTGTCTGTTAGCAGATAAAAAGTTTCACAGGTGTGAAAATCTTCACGCTTCAAAGCGCTGCAAACAGCAAAACGTTGAGGCGTTAAACCGCACTTTAGAATACTAAAATGAGATGTTAACAGAACACAGGATGTTACTAGTAAAAAAAAACAATAGTAAGAGATGCAATGGATGGAACTATTCAAGAAATATAATTAAGATGAAAAATAAAAAGATACAAATAAGACAACAGGAAAGGAAACAACGAGGCATGAATAAACTTTGAAGCAAAATCACTTTATATAAAAATACTCATCACAACTCAAAGTCAAGCTCTGATCCTCATCACCAGCACACAACTATATGCAGACACACTATATTACTATGGAGTATATGCCCTAACATTATCTACTTGTGCCATTTGATGCTATGGATTTTAAATTCGTTTTATTTTGTACGATGGTTAATATGGAGGTTAAAGTTTTTGATGACTGGCGCTTGTATTTATTTTATATATCTTTGCGTACATTTGAGTTTGTTAGGACGATTCAAAGGTCTTTTGAAGGTCGCTCATCATCGACAAAATATTCATCTAGAAAAATATCCACTTTACAAATCAGCAAAGGGAGTGGCTCGTCACACGATGACTCTTATTCTGAAGAGCCGCACCGGAAGTAGTGAACAGTCACGCTCGCTTACGCCTCGTTTACGTTCCAGCCAGTTCATGTTCGCTCCTCACGGAGAGGACGCTCACTTCTACCCAGATTCGATCGGAGTTGACGGTCAAAGGAAACATCCGGGCGGCCGTTCGGGGTCGAATCCGCGGGTTGAACGGCGAGGAGGACGCGGTTTGTCTTTAGCTAATCTAGCTAACGGCTAACCGGAGCCCGACGCGGTGACCGGATCATCAGCTGGGACGGGGAGGACCCCCGCCGCCGCCGCCGTTTAGTATGAGGCTCTGCGGGGGGAAACGGCCGGAGAACCCGAGGAGGCAGCGGAGGAGGGCGGGGCGGGGTGTTTAACGTGAGTTTCCGAAGAAGAAGAAGAAGAGGAGGAAGAAGAAAGAGAAGAAGAAGAAAGAGATGGGCGGACGAGCCGAGCTGCTGGAGATCTGCTGCCTGCTGCTGCTGCTCGGTGGAAACTCGCACTGCAGAGGTGAAGTACTCCAATACACAGTACTGCAAACTTCTACGCGTGTAATACTGCACTGTAAGAAGTGACAGCGCTGGATAGTACTGCATCCAAGACATCCTACTACTGAGTATTGAACTGTGAAATTGATTTCACTCCGTTTCCTTTCTGATTTTCTCGCCTCTGTAAAACACTGAAATATTTAACCTGTTGTTGTTTTTTCCTGATGGTCATTTGGAATAAGAAATGTTCCCCTGTCAGTCAAGAGTCGGGGCATAATGCGATGAGGTAAGAACGCCTGACAGTCAAGACGCAGGGCAGTTACCTGAGGACAAGGTGGATGAGATCTGATCCTCTTTCATTTAACGATAATGATTTCTGTTGCTTCCGGTTTGTTTCGGTTCAAAATGCTTTAATTTTACAGAACATTTAGGTTAATAACTATTTCTGTGCCGATAGTTCTGAGTGTATTTGTGTATTTCTGATGGAACAGTGTTTCCCTCTAGATCGATTTTGTTTACCGTCGTCGTCGTGAAAACATTAAACCTGCAAAATGTGTTTATAAAATGTCAGAATCCCCCAAAAATGATCCAACCCAACCGTGCATTCATTTAACTTTAACCTGGATGAGTCCTGAACGCAGCACAAACCCGGTTCTAGTCCTGAACGCAGCACAAACCCGGTTCTAGTCCTGAACGCAGCACAAACCCGGTTCTAGTCCTGAACGCAGCACAAACCCGGTTCTAGTCCTGAACGCAGCACAAACCCGGTTCTAGTCCTGAACGCAGCACAAACCCGGTTCTAGTCCTGAATGCGGGAGAGAGAGAGAGAGAGAGAGTGTGTGTGTGTGTGAGAGTGTGCATGAGCGTGAGAGAGAGAGTGTGTGTGTGTGTGCGTGTGTGCGTGAGAGAGAGAGAGTGTGTGTGTGTGTGTGTTAACTTTTAGCAGTGGGTTGAGACACAAACATCCAGAGTTTTTATGAATCTGAGGGATCACATTTACAGGAACCAGCACTGTAGACGGGTGTGCACACGCACACACACGCACACACACACACACGCACACACACACATGCACACACACAGTTGGCAGCAGCTTTCCCTGAATGATGACTCACTCTGCTCGGATTCTCGCTGAGAGAAGTCCAGGCCGGCGTTCTTCTCGTGATTCTGCGTCGAGGAAACTGATGATCTATGATCTGGCTCGTCATGACGACGGGGGCTTTCGGCGTGGCCGTCGTCATGATGACGGGGGCTTTCGGCGTGTCCGTCGCCCAGCAGCACACACACGGCGGCGGCGTCCCCGTCACGAGGAGGTTGTTAGTGAACTAGGAAGCGACTCGACCACACACCTGGCTCCTGATTGGCTCACCTGAAGTGGGCACATGGCTTTGAACGCACCATCAGTGTGTGCTGTCGTCATGGTTACGATGACGGGTGTGTGAAGACAACGTAGTTCTAATGGTGGAACGTAACTGTGTACTTTTACTCGAGTACTTCTGTTTGAAGCTGCCGGTCAGTTTGGCTCATTCGTTCCGGCGCTTCTTCTTACAGAGTCGCAGCAAACGCAGCATCTCTCGGCCTATCAGCTGACCGTCCCTCGACCAATAGGAGGCAGGCTGAGGCGGGACGCGGGCGGAAGACTCGCCAATCAGGTAGGAGGTAGCCTTGCCTCTGGTTTAAATTATTCTCTGTGTGACCTTTGACCTTCAGGAAAGTCAGCTCATGGTGGGAAGAGCTGACCAATCAGGTCCACTTCCTCTCCGTGTGACCTGGCTCCGCCCCCCGCTGTGTCAGCATCTCTTTAGTTTGGGAGGACAGAGGCGCTGTAGTTCGCTGACTTCCTGTTCTGATTCGCTTCAAACTGTGTGTGTGTGTGTGTGTGTGTGTGTGTGTGTGTGTGTGTGTGTCACAGTAATCACATTCCTGCTGGTAGCACGCACACACACACACACACACACACAGGGTAGGTGTCTGCCAGGTGAGTCAGGGGCTCAGGTGACCTTGGAATTTCGTTTCTCGTTGGCAGAGCTCTCTGATGCTCTGCCTCTTATAGTTCCTGTTCACACCCGCAGCAGAAGTCCAGATCGCAGCTGGACCAGAACCGCCTGTTCGCCTGGGGGACGCCTGCAGCTAACGCTAGCGTGTGTGCGGCCAGCAGGCGTTCGTGTAGAGCGGAGTCCTCCATGGAAATTTAAATGCAAACTTTATGACATCATCTTGTAGCTGATTGGCTCGTTGGATATAATTAAAACTATGATAAAAAAAACTGCCAACGGCCAGTTAGGAGGCGCAAAATCAGCCACAAATATTTCCATCTCTCTCTCTGTCTCTGTCTCTCTCTGTGTGTGTGTCTCTCTCTGACTCGCTGTGTCTCTCACTCTCTCTCTCTCTCTGTGTGTGTCTCTCTCTGACTCGCTGTCTCTCACTCTCTCTCTCTCTGTGTGTCTCTCGCTCTCTCTCTCTCTCTCCAGGTCTCTTACATCATCAGCGTGGATGGAAATGATCTCGTCGTCCATCTGCAGAGAAATGAGTAAGTTGTGATGCGTCCCGTGTTTTTGCGGTGTCGTGTGTCCGAATTGTTTTAATCTGCATCATAAAATGCTGATTCTATATTTAATTTATTCGCTCCGATGTCGGACTGACCAGCGGAAGCTGAAGGAAGCGGCGGTACGCTTCAACCCAATATTACTTACAGCCTCTGATTCTGCCGCGTGAACGTCCAACCTGTCTGAGGGGGGGGACAAGTGAGGACACGTGTGAACAATTCCAGCGTCTGTGTGGACGTAACTTCCAGGTAGCGAGTAGCGAGTTAGCGTCAAGCATCGTCATCCTCAGAGGGCGTGGGCGCCAAAGTATTCAGAGGCTGCAGAATGTACAGGGTGTAAATACTCCGTAGAAGCGGTTTATGTTATAGTATGTGTATATTCTGTGTATATTCTCGTCTGTTTTGCTGCGAAGCTCCACAAATGGTACGGCGACGAACATGTTGATCAGGTTGATGCCTTACCTCAAACATCATACATATATGAAGGATATTTATTTTTTAAGGTCGTGTTTTTGGTAAAAAACGTAGACGCACAAAACAAACAAAAAAACAGTTTGTAAAAGTTAAATTAGATTAGATGTTTCCATATCAATAACTCGGAGGACGACCAGCCACAGCGGCGGGTTCGTCACGGGGAGGAAGGACAAGGGAGGACGACTAGAAGACGCGGGACGGACCAGCATGGACCAATCAGGAAAGAGATTAAAGATCCACTTCTGGAAATGAATCGATATTATTTGCGTCTCAGATGAAACAAAAGGAGCTTTGGACGTGTCTCCAGCACCAGGTGTCCCAGGATGTCCCAGGATGTCCCTGATGGACGCGACGCAAACACCGTAGAATCTGCCCGGTTCTTTCTTTGAGCCTGTTGGTGTCCACAGGACGAGGGTTCTGTCCCCAAAACTCAAATACAGCAATTAAAATAGGAGGTTTAAAATGGCTTTAATGAAACGGAAGCGTGCGCTGCGTTCCGTTTCCCTCAGGTGAGCGTTCCAGGTGTGGATTTATTCCTGCTCAGAGAGTTTTAATCTCACACGATGATGATCGAGGAACTATTTGTCCACTGTCGTGTTTTCAGGCTGCTGCTTCCCGCAGACTTCACCGTGTTCTCCTACGGTCACGACGGATCACGCATCACGTCCAGGCCACCTGTACAGGTAAGAGGCGGGTCCTCGTGTAAAACTGACCAATCGGAGCCTCAAATGTCTGAACGACAAAGATGAAGAGGAAGGAGGAGCAGAGCTCTTCGTCCGGACTCTCCTCCGTCACGCAGTATGGAGACGTACTTGGGGCTAAATGCTAACGTTAGCATTAAGATAGTTTAGGAGCCTTTTAACGCCGTAACAGTGTTATCTGACAGACACAGGAAGTGTTTATTATCCCTGGCAGTCAGACAGGAAGTGATGTCATCTGATTACTGGCTGTGTAGCAGAGTTACTCCCGATAGTTCCAGCGTTTTGTTCTTTGTCTTGTGTTTTATATAAATGGTAGACTGTGATAAAATCATTCGACACCACCGTGTATTAGCTTTATTGATTAGAGCAAACATTTAACCGGTATTTGACTTTTGATCAACTGTTAGAGGTTTAGATCATTTTACTACTCGATGCTGCCGCCTGCTGGTGGGCGGATGGAACTACACTCAAAGGCGTTACAGGCTTCAGACCCTCACTCAGATCCTCATCAGTTCTTCCTGCCTCAACCTGAACATCCAACTAATGATTGCAAGCAGCACTAGCCAATCAGATCAATCAGATCAATCATCAATCAATCACTGAACAGCCTGAATTCACTCTGTCGTAGAACCACTGTCACTATCAGGGCTTCGTTCAGGACATGAAGGGTTCCTCCGTCGCAATGAGCATCTGCAACGGCCTCAGGTAACACACACACTGACGCACACACACACACTCACACGCGCACACACACACACACTGACACACACACACACACACACGCACTGACACACACACACACACGTTCGAATCCCGGTGGAAAAACGGTAACTAAAGCTGAAAAACACGCCGTTTAAAACGTTTAAAATGTGGCTGCAGGCTGCAGCATGAAGGTTTCTTCACACTGGAGCCAAACCAGGAGGCACAGCCGCTTTATACACGCTTTATACACACGTTATACACGCTTTATACACGCTTTATACACGCGTTATACACGCGTTATACACGCTTTATGCACGCTTTATGCACGCTTTATACACGCTTTATACACGCTTTATACACGCTTTATACACGCTTTATGCACGCTTTATGCACGCTTTATACACGCTTTATACACGCTTTATGCACGCTTTATGCACGCTTTATGCACGCTTTATACATGCTTTATACACGCTTTATGCACGCTTTATGCACGCTTTATGCACGCTTTATGCACGCTTTATGCACGCTTTATGCACGCTTTATGCACGCTTTATGCACGCTTTATGCACGCTTTATACACGCTTTATGCACGCTTTATACACGCTTTATGCACGCTTTATACACGCTTTATGCACGCTTTATACATGCTTTATGCACGCTTTATGCACGCTTTATGCACGCTTTATGCACGCTTTATGCACGCTTTATGTACGCTTTATGCACGCTTTATGCACGCTTTATGCACGCTTTATACATGCTTTATACACGCTTTATACACGCTTTATGCACGCTTTATACACGCTTTATGCACGCTTTATGCACGCTTTATGCACGCTTTATACACGCTTTATGCACGCTTTATACACGCTTTATGCACGCTTTATACACGCTTTATGCACGCTTTATACATGCTTTATACACGCTTTATGCACGCTTTATGTACGCTTTATGCACGCTTTATGCACGCTTTATGCACGCTTTATGCACGCTTTATACACGCTTTATACACGCTTTATACACGAGTTATACACGGGTTATACACGCTTTATGCACGCTTTATACACGCTTTATGCACACTCACCTCTCTGAAGGACAAAATTACTATTTATGTTCCCTTACAGATGGCTGTGTGTGTGTGTGTGTGTGTGTGTGTGTGTGTGTGTGTCAGCCCTGCTGTTTCACTCAGTGTGATTTCTCACTAATTACTGAGATGAATGTCTCACACACGCACGCACACACATGCGCACGCACGCACACACACACACACACGCACACACACACACACGCCTGTAAATGTCTGTTCCTTCGCTCCTCAGTGTGTAGCACCTCAATGTCACCCCCTTTTATGGCAGCGCATCACTTTAAGGGCCAGGTGTGTCTGAAAATTCTGCTCTCGTACACATCCTGAAGGTCCCACACACAAGTCCAGGTTCACACAGTGAAACAATCAGTTAGACACTGAAACTAGCGCTGCAGTTTGCGCCCTTGGACCTTGCAGGTCAAACCATGTGACCTGTGATGTCACACTCTGACTCTCCTCAGAGGAGTTCTACATCTCACTGACAACAGCTACGGTATCGAGCCGTCGGACTCTGTCCCCGACCAGCACCTGGTGTACCGCCTCCAGGATGTGACATCACAGCCCCTGGGATGTGGAACGCCTCACGACGAAGAGCGTCACCGCAACAACGCCACGGAGCGCGCTCAGCACAAGCCTGAGGAAATCCATCGCAGACAGCACAACAGAGTGGGTCCACACACACACACGCGCACGCACACACACGCACACACACACACACACACGCAGTCACCCAACATGGCCTGACTGCTTCTGTGTTTCAGATGAAACGTGCGATTCTTCATCAGACTCACTACGTGGAGCTGCTGCTGGTGGTCGACAACGAACGGGTAACACACACACACACACACACACACACACACACACACATTTCTGTCATTCATGTCTCAAACTGACTTTTTGTTTTGCTTCAGTATAATTACTTGAACAGGAATGAGACGGCCGTGCGGGACGAGATGGTCCACTTGGCCAACTTCGTCGACAGCGTAAGTACACAAACGTGTACACGAAGTACCGGCACCGCTGAGGTACAAGTGTTAACGCCGGGCGCCCTGCGTTCAGATCTACCTGCAGCTGAACATTCGGGTGGTCCTGGTTGGGCTGGAGATCTGGACCCAGCAGAACCTGATCAGCACCGAAGGAGGAGCCGGAGAGGTGCTGAGTCGCTTCACCCAGTGGAGAGAGAGAGAGCTGGTCTCCCGACGAAGACATGACTCAGCACAACTCATTCTGTCAGTAGAAGTACCGCAGTAATGTCAGGAGTAATATTATAAGACGATGACGATGATGACGATGTCGTTTCAGGAAGAAGGGTTTCGGGGCGACAGCAGGGATGGCCTTCGTCTCCACCGTGTGCTCCAGAAGCCACGGCGCCGGGATCAATGCGGTACGAAGCTTCACTCTCTCTCCTCATTGGCTGGCTCGGCCGTCTGTTTACAAACTCCTGCTGCGTTCAAGTACAGTTTAAAAGGGCAATAATTCAGCCCCCGCTGCTTCTTGACCCACTTATTGAACAGACCTTTTCTGGATCAGACTGGATCCTACGTTTCCCATGATGCACCTGGACTGTGTCCTTAATGAAGCGCTTTTAGAGCTGAAAGCCTGATTTGTAAAGTTCCATCCCTTCTCCCCGTGTGGTTCACGTTTTATCTGCACCTTCCTCCTCCGACGACGAGAAAACCTGCTTGTTCGCCGTAAACGACCAGAACCGTAAACGACCAGAACCGCGGCCCCGGTTGGGCCGGACTGAGCCCCTGCTTGTTCGCCGTAAACGACCAGAACCGCGGCCCCGGTTGGGCCGGACTGAGCCCGCGTTCTGGTGTTGGTCTGCGCCGGAGTGACGACGCGCTTGTGTGTCTCCCTCCAGTTCACCAGCAGCAACGTTCCCGCCGTCGCCTCCATCGTGGCTCACGAACTCGGTCACAATCTCGGGATGAACCACGACGACGGGCGTTCCTGCAACTGCGACGCCTGCGTCATGAACTCTGGAGCCACGTACGACGCGCACGCACGCACGCACACGCACGCACACGCACGCACACGCACACGCACGCACACGCGCGCACGCAAAGAGCCCAACGCCTCCTCTTCGTCTCGTTTCTCCTCCTCGCAGAGGCTCCAGAAACTTCAGCAGCTGTAGCGCCGACGACTTTGAGAAGATGATCCTGTCGACCGGGGGGACGTGTCTCCTGAACGTCCCGCGGCCCGATGAGGCCTACAGCGCCCCCTACTGTGGGAACAGACTGGTGGACGTGGGCGAGGAGTGTGACTGCGGATCGCAGAAGGTTTTATTTGATTGTTCGCTGCTGAATTAGCCGTTAGCTCCCGTTAGCATTGTAGCCCCCTGGCTGTGTTAAACGGCAGCGTCTGCGTTTCAGGAGTGCGACGGCGACCCCTGCTGCGAATATAAGACGTGCAGACTGAAGCCCGGCGCTCAGTGTGCTTATGGAGAGTGCTGCTCCCGCTGTCAGGTGACCCCCCCCCCCCCCCCCCCCCACTGGGGTTTACCTTCAGTGTAAGGCGACATGCTGACAGCCACAGCTAATACGTTAGCCTTCTCCTTTCTGACACTGAAACTCTGGCCAATGGAAGTTGAATGCATTGACATTGAGCAGGAAGTCAGTTCTATGTGGATATTTTCAAAGTAAAAGCACTTCTTTGGTGTTCTTTGTTAGTGTTCTGTGTCTCTTTTTCGAATTTAAAGGAAATATACTGCAAGCCTCAGCTGTTCTCCGTCGTCTTCAGGTGTTTATTGTGAAGCTCCAGAAATGTTTGTGCCTTTAGAAACTGTGTGTGTGTGTGTGTGTGTGCGTGCGCATGTGTGTGTGTGCGTGTGTAGTACCTGCCGGGCGGAACGGTGTGTCGCTCCAGTACAGATGAGTGCGATCTACCCGAGTACTGTAACGGCTCCTCGTCCTTCTGTCAGAGCGACGTCTTCGTCCAGGTGAGACGTTTACCTGTCCGTCTGCAGGTAGAGTGAGACGCCAGCAGGTGGCGTCTCACGGTGATCTTCTCCTTCAACTCTTCTTCGTGTGTTTCAGAACGGGCAGCCCTGCAGGAGCCGACGGGCCTACTGTTACAACGGGAAGTGTCGGTACTACGACGGGCAGTGTCGGGCCATATTTGGGTCCAGTACGTACTTCCATAAATACAGGAGAGCAAATACCGGATAGTTCATTAACGCGACACGAACCAGGCTGATTTAACCGATACTCTGAACAAACTGTTGAACAAATATTTGGTGAATTTATGTCCCATTGTCGTTAAAGCGACTCTGTGCTCTGCCCCACCTCTCCTCCTCTTCCTCCTCCTCCTCCTCCTCCTCAGAGGCGAAAGCGGCTCCTGATATCTGTTTTAAAGACGTGAACAGTAAAGGCGATCGCTTCGGCAACTGTGGTTACCACAACTACGGCTACAGGAAGTGTGAGAGCAGGTAAAACGCACACTTGAGTGTGTCACCAGCAGAGATTTACTTACTAGTGAAACAACACGGGACCCAATACTGCTCCCTGAGGAACACCAGTCACGTGAAGCCTCTCTGCAGGCCTGTCCACACGGCTGTGGGGACGTCAACCAGGGTGTGATCGCTACAGACTGGTGGCGCTATTGTCTTTTGGTGTTAAGATGATTTCTTTCTGGACGGACTTTGTCCTCCAGACTTGTTTTTGTGTCTCAGTCTCTTCCGATTCCAAATTTCATGAGGTCACATGACCCTGTCTCTCCATCGCCATAGAAACGCTATGTGTGGGAAGCTGCAGTGCTCCAACGTCCAGGCGGTGACGGTGTTCGGCATCGAACCGTCCATCATCAGCACGCCGCTCGCCGGAGCGAAATGTTACGGAGTCGACTTCCTGCTGGGATCCGACGTCCCCGATCCCGGAATGGTGAACGAAGGGACCAAATGTGGAGACGACAAGGTGAGGACGTGAATGAGAGGGGAGAAGAGGAGGACAGGACGAAGAGTATGGAGACGATGTCTCTTCTTCTGTGCTTTCCAGGTCTGTATGAACTTCGAATGTCGCAGCGCTGACATCCTGAACTACGACTGTGACGTGGAGAAGAAATGTCACGGACACGGGGTGAGACGCAGCGCCCGTCTGTCAGGTGTAGCCCCTCCCCTCACTAACCTGTCCATCTGCCTGTCTGTCTGTCGGGTGTAGCCCCTCCCCTCACACTAACCTGCCCATCTGTCTGTCTCTCAGGTGTAGCCCCTCCCCTCACTAACCTGCCCATCTGCCTGTCTGTCTGGTGTAGCCCCTCCCCTCACTAACCTGTCCATCTGCCTGTCTGTCTGGTGTAGCCCCTCCCCTCACACTAACCTGTCCATCTGTCTGTCTCTCAGGTGTAGCCCCTCCCCTCACGCTAACCTGTCCATCTGTCTGTCTCTCAGGTGTGTAACAGCAACAGGAACTGTCACTGTGACGACGGCTGGGCGGCGCCGCTCTGTGAGGCCCAAGGCTACGGCGGCAGCGTGGACAGCGGACCCACGTGGAACGGTACATCCATCGGCCGCCATCCGGAGTGCGACCGGGCTGAAGCTGAGGTGTAACGTCCACTGTCTGTCCCCCCCTCAGATAAAGACACGTCCGTCAGAGACGGCCTGCTGGTCTTCTTCTTCTTCGTACTTCCCCTGCTCGCTGCCGGGGCGTTCGTCTTCCTGCGTCGGGACGAGCTGCTGCGGCGACTTGGGCTGAGCGGCGGGACGAGGTCGCGGGGGTACCGGTGAGCGTCGGCGTGCGGCCTCGCCTCGGACCGCGCCGGCCCACGCGCTGAGCCGTCGTCCCTTTCTGTCTTCAGGGCTGACGGGGCAGCCGCAGCCAAACCCAGCAGGGGACCGCCTCCCAGGGAGGAGCCGCCATCTGTTGTCCGGGGCAACGCCAAGAACATCGTCAGAGACGGGGTGAGTCCGCGGAACGCGAGCGTGTTTCGGATTAAACTCACAAAACCAAAACGATGCAAAGGACAGGGCTAGAGGACGAGCCAGGAGAAGAGACATGGACGTAGTGAGGGAGGACATGAGAGGACAGGGTGACGTGGAGGAGGTTGGGTTGCTATGGCGACGAGCCGAACGTCCAGTAACCGTTAAAGGTGGTTTCACTCCCGTTGGTTGGCAGAAGGTCTCCCTGCGCTGCGTCTCCTGCCGCTTCACTCAGTCATCCCATCTGTTGTCGTGTTTGTAAGACCCCCCCCCCCCTAGTGGCGGAAAGTGCGTACTGCATATTTAGCGTGAATTCACAGAGCAAGCGACAATTTCTTCGGGGAGTTGGCTCCCTGCACGCATGGTTAACCGATCAAAGTGATTGGTGATTGATTAATGTCGGTTAGTCGGTGCCCTAACATCCTCCCCTCTGTCTCCCTGCGAAGCGCCACGCCCAGCTCCTGCCCCCCCGGGAGGTAAAACCCTGTCCAGCCCACCCGTCTTCTCTGTTTGTGTGTGAGCAGGTGGTGGAGACCAGCAGGACGGCTTCCTCCTACGCTGCGCGGCCTCCTCCTCCTCCTCTGTAAGAACCACTCGCTGTTCGCGGCGCAGCCTCCGGCGACACCGACACGCGGCACGAGGTCGTCTCTGTCCGGCGACCTCTGCTGAATCTAGCTCAGGAGGAGTTCACGCCTGAGCTGTCGCAAGCACAAGCAGAGGCTAACGCTAAGCTAACTGGCCAGAGATGCTAAATTAAAAGCTCAACATAAACAAACTAGATCTGGAAGCTGGCAGAACCCAACAGAACCGACGTTAATGATCTTAAATTGACCTGACCTCCGGAGGTTGAAGCTAATCCTTAATCAGCTGATTGTAGAATTTGTAAACGAACAAAAATAAATATTAAATCTGTCAAAAGTAGCTGCATTTTCTTTATTTCTCATAAGTAGAAAAATAAAACTTCTTTATGTCTCCCACAGGAAGCCAAAGCCTTGGACTTCGTCACAGCCTCTCATGCCTCAAAGACCCGCCCCCGCACCACCCGTTTAACCTATCAGAGGATTCTACGCCTTTTCTCCTCCTCCACGAGTGGCTGGTTACCTAGCAACAGCGAACGTTTCTGGAGCCTAAAATGTCGGACAGACCCTGAAAATCTGCCCGAGCTGGACTACAAACCGGACCCAGACTGGCTGGACTGGGAATTTACCAGAACAAACAGGGACGTATGGTTAATGAACAGAAATGCTTCTCCACTTCCTTCCTCCCTGTCTGGTCTGTTAGCAAACCAGCCAATCAGATTAGTGGTTAGTAATAATTAGATTACATTTTTAACAAACAGGTTTTCGGAGGTCTAAAGCAGAACCAAACTTGGTGTGCTTCTGGAAACCTTCAAGCACTTTGGAGACGTTGCCGCCATCTTGTCGGACCTTCTGAATGACGGATTCCACTGCGGTGCCAAATTAGATAAAAGTTCCTCTTGCTAAATGTTTCATTTCAGATGAAACCAATTTTTTTTTCTGAAATGATGGTTGTTAGCATCGAGCTAATTAGCTTGAACTGTTCAATTTCCAATAGTGATGATGCGAAACTGATCATTCATAACTGCTGAGTGTCTGTTCTGTTACTTTTTAGTTATTGATCGGTCCACATATATTTATCGGCGCTTCGCTCTGATTGGCTGGTTTGCAGACAGCTCTGTTCTTTCTGATCCCCGCCGATCAGCACCGTCATAGGAATGCAACGCACCCCTGCCTGCCTGCCGCTGCGGGTGCGCTTGGTTTCAATCGCCTGTTAGCCTGCCGTCCTCTCCAGAAATTGTAAAATCACTTTATGCAACGGCGTGAGTGCGGAGTTCCTCTGGCTCTGTGTCGGTACGTCAATGTTTGCACTCACTGATGTTTCTGCAGGGAATTGAAGATCACGCCATTTTTAGTTTCACCTCACAGAAGCCCCGCCCCCCCTTAGACACACCCTAAAATGGGTACCTGTGACTTTAAATATCTCCTGTGGAAAACTAAGGGTCCGATCGGGTTCATTGAGGCTGCATCCGGTTTAAACGTGGGTGAAACCAATCAGGCGTGTCTCAGCCGGAGCATTGATCAGTCACCGGTCTTCACTCATTGGCCGGTGTGTGGTTCTCACCTGGCGGTCGCTCCGCCTCCACTGTCCACCAGTCCTCTGGCACATCAGCAACTCCTCTTGACTGCGTATGAGCGAGGTCGGCTGTGTGCGGAACGGGCCTCGTGATGCACGGGGTTCCCTGGTGCCCCCCCCCCAGGCCCAGTCAGCACGGGACGGGGGTTCCCTGGTGTCCCCCCAGGCCCAGTCGTTGAAACCAGGACCGTTTGGTTTGTGTCTCCGTCTGATTGGCTTCACCTGCTGCTAACCGATGATTAGCTTCGTTCATGAACTTGAGCTGTGTAACGATGGTTTTGTTTTTTAAACTGCTTGAGGGGATTTTTAATTTGCGGGGTGTTTTTTGCACAGGAACTTTTGTGAACACTGATTTATAAGTAATATAAGTAACTCGCAAGGCTAGTTCTGTGCAATGTAATCTTTTTTTTTTTTTATGCCAAAAAGTTAACCAATGCCTCTTAGAGAATTTAATTCCTGAAACTATACCGTATTTACTTTACTCATCCCAAACTGGGAAATCAGGAAAAATGAAAACGGGCTTCTGCTGCCGATTTCACGGTACGCCACAAAACGTTGACTTCCTTTGCTTCTGCAATCAGCTGACCTTCTAACTGGGTCATACTTTAACAGACACACCCGGCTGATTCTTGGTCAGGGTTTGAATGTCTCATCGGTGTCCAACCAGCCGTTTGTATGACAGGAAACACATTTGTGGGATTTTATAGTCCCGAGTTTAGACTTTAAGGTAGAGAGGTCGGCATCGGGGCAAATCATTCGAACAAATCCGCTGATTATGCTGTTGTGATTTGATCAATAGGTGTCTGGTTTTCCTATGAAGACTGTCACCATGGCAACGCAGAGAGTCTCATCACCCTTTTTTTTTCTAATCAGTGATTTTGTAGGTTGATGTTTTTGCAAACGCAAACATGTTATATCTGTGGTAATAAAAACATTTTAGCTGATTTTTTTTTCTATTATTAAATACTGCTGTGATGTGGAAACGTTAAATGATTTTATGAATTACTTTATTTGGATTTAAGGACAAATGAGGTACTTTGAGTATTTTTATTTAATTCTGCCTCTACTAAATCTAAATGTTCTGGATTCCGGATGCAGTTTACGTTCACTTAGAGATGATGATGATGATGACGAAGGCCCGTCGGCGCCAAACAACCAGTAAATCACGCGAATCTTTTTCATTGAATGTTTACGTTTATTTGCGACACAAATATTCACAAAACACATTCACTGCGTTTAACGCGACATCACGGCAGCAACACGCAAACGTGCGAAGCTTTCTTTACATGACGAAGTACAAATACGCGAAGAGACTGACTATTTGATTCTACCACAACATCGACGTGTAACTTGATGCCCTCCTGAGGGGCAATGAACCTGATTGGTTCAGACCGACCCAGTGTGGACCCGAGAGAGCGGATCGATAGTAAGCCGCGTTAGCTAACCGCGGGCTCCTTGTCCGCGTGCGTCCTCGTGTGCCGCGCCAAATGAGACGAATCAAAGTAGGTTTTCCCGCAGACCTTGCAGAGGTACGGCCGCTCGCCCGTGTGCGCTCTCCTCACGTGGACCGTCAGGTCGCCGCTGAAGCGGAAGTCTTTGTGGCAGGTGCTGCAGGTGAACGGCCGCTCGCCCGTGTGGATTCTCATGTGGACTCTCAGCTTGGACATCTCGATGAAGCTTTTCCCGCAGACCTTGCACAGGAACGGTTTCTCCCCCGTGTGGGTCTTGCTGTGGGTTTTCAGTCTCGACATTTCGATGAAGGTCTTCCCGCAGATCGTGCACGCGTACGGCTTCTCGCCCGTGTGGGTTCTGATGTGGACCTTCAGCTTCGACATGTCCACGAACCTTTTCTCGCACGCGTTGCAGGCGTACGGTTTCTCCCCCGTGTGGGATCTCCTCACGTGGACTTTCAGGGCGCTGCTAAACGTGAACTCCTCGCCGCAGGTCTGGCAGGAGTACGGCTTCTCCCCCGTGTGGATCCGAACGTGGGCGTTGAGCACCTTGGAGTGGCCGAAGGTTTTCCCGCAGATGTCGCAGGAGAACCGCCTCTCGTCCGCGTGGACGTTGGCGTGGTTCTTGAGGTCCGACGCCTGGCTGAATCTCTTCCCACAGACGCTGCAGGGGTACGGCTTCTCTCCCGTGTGCGCCCTCATGTGGACGGTCAGCCCGCTGCTGAACCTGAAATCCTCACCACATATTTGGCACGAGTACGGCTTCTCGCCCGTGTGGATTCTCGTGTGGGCGTTCAGTATCGAGGCCTGGCTGAATCGCTTTCCGCATGTGCCGCACGAATACGGCCGCTCCCCCGTGTGGGTCCTCAGGTGCGTCTTCAGTTTGGACTTGTACCTAAAAGCCTTGCCGCATATCTCGCACTGGACGGACTTTTCTCCGATGACGGATTCAGAAGCACTTTCCCGATGTCCTTCCTGTGCTCTCGGTTCTTCGTCCGCTGTGACATCAGAGGCGTCGAGGAGGAGCTGGGGGTCGGCTTCGGTCTCGCTGTCGTCGTGGATCGATGATAAAATAAAGGAGTCGGTCCCCTGCCTCGGTTCCAGCTGCTCCGCCTCCTGACTGGTGCAGGGCTCCTCCTCCTCTTTGATCTGCAGAGGTTCTGGGTCCTGTTGGTCCAGACTGCACTCACTACCATTGTAAACTGAAGATAAAACAAAGGCGTCCGTCTCGACCTTCAGAACAAGAGGTCCGTCTGGACTAGCGCAGAATTCCTCCTCCTCCTCTTTGATCTGTGGAGGCTCTGGATCGAGGCTGGATTGCATCTCCTGGTCAGCCTGAACCTCCTCCTCCTCTTCGTCCCAGCCATGTTGTGGTGAGAGCCCTGGAAAAATGGAAGACACGTCATGAAGTCATGGGAAATATGTCAAGTTTTGTGACTTCATCACACATTTATTAAATATTCAGCATATTTTAATAAAAAAAAATTAGCTTTCCATGTAGAGATGATTTTAAGGTGCCTGAAGGTTACTCGTCTTATCCCTAAGAGGACGCCCGGGTGACGTCATCCCCTCCTGGCTCCCGTTTGTGTTTCCGCTGCCAGGTTTTAAACTATATTGTTCCGTGTTTGTTTCTGGGCCCTCCGGGACTCCGTAGATTCGCGCTAGCCCGGCTCTCCTCACCTATTCTCTTTAACCTGAGCTCGGGCTTCCAGCAGATCTCCAGCAGTCTGCGTTGACGCTCGATCTCTTCTTCATAACGCACGACGGTCCCGTGAAAAGCTCTGAATATCTCGTCGGCGGCGGCATTTAGCCGCTGGTTGACGAACTCTCTCGTGAACTCGACCGAAGACATCGCTGTTTAGGCTCCGGTACGACAAAGAAAGACGCGCGACGGCTTCCGGCCTCCGTACGTTCATGAGCGTAAGGCTAAAGCTAACGCGGTACCCTCCGCCTGACGTCACGGGGGGAAGTGGTGCGTTCACTGGCGGGAGAATAATCGGAAAAACGATGCCATAGGTCAGGGGTCGGGAAGCTTTTTGGCTAAGAGAGCCATGAACACCACATATTTTTAAATGTAATTCCGTGAGTGCCCTAAAATCTGTTTAAAAGTAAATGTGTGCATTTTATGTAATAACACTTTTAAAGTAAAATACGTCTTTTTAATAACGTTGTTATGCTGTTTCTAACCAATGATGGATATTTCTTTGCATTACTGTGACTTCTGGTGCTGCGTAGTTTTGCTGATGTCTTTGTGACTACAAAGTGAAAAGTACGATTCTCCTCGTCTTTTTTTCTTTCAGCCATCTTCTAAAATGAGCTCGCTGACAACGGGATAGAAACGAGGGAAGTTTACTTCCTGATCTCACAACAGGCGGCTGTGCGGACCCTTTTGCACGGATTTAATCAATAAATCTGTCTGTTTCAACTTTGAGCATTCTGCTCTGTCACAAACCGAACGCTGCTGTCGTTGCATCGGTCTCAAGATGGCTGATTAACTCCGGCCTCGACACTGATCATGAGCGGTTTGGGTTGGATGACCTGGGGTATTGATTTTGGCTTTGGTGTTTACAGTTTTGCATGGAAAGTTATTGTGACTATCGCTCAGTTGAGTTTGATGTAGGCTTTTGATGTTTCATGAGCTCAACTTTACCTTCCTCCTTATATGTTTGTACATCGGTATGATTAGTTTTTATGTTTAGGGGCATCTGGCTCAGTTACAGTAGCTATTTATCTCTAGTTAATGTCACATAATCGAGATTGCATGTTCTTAATTATACTTGCTCAATATATTTTCACTTCAATCCTTTAGGTGTAGGAGAAGAGAGCGCAGGTTAAAGGTCCTCATGGCCGTGCAGCGCTTCTCCTCCGAGGAGGTACGGTAGATTTCCAAAAAATGCTGTGGAGGGTTCTTCTCTTTCAGCTGAAGCAGTGATGCTGATGATGATGATGATGATGATGAGTATATTTATTAGAGAGAATGTTGCTCAGTGTGTTTCTCTCCTCCTCCTCCTCTGTGGAAGTCCACGAGGATGCTTATTTAAGTAATTTGTCTGGACAAATGACACAGGTTGTCCTTACATTCCTACTCGCATTCAGTTTGATGTGCTGTCCACTAGGGGGTGATATAACTCTTTTTCTTTTTCTCATTCCTCCTTCAACTCACTTTTCCATCAGTTCGGAACCTTTTCATTCTTGTGACGTGAATGAGTAGAACTTCTCCAGTACTGGCTTGAATCTCTTTGCTTAAACCAAAATCCCTGAGATGTCTCATTTTAATAATATTTATCTTTTCTCATCACTTCCTACGAATGAAGAAAGTGCTGAATAAAAATCCACTACACTGATAGATAATACGTCAGGATGATGTCAGAATGAACAGTGCCATCTGCAGCACTGGAGGACACCTGCAGGTCACAGGCAAGCGACATGTGAAGAAAAAGATGTATTTGCATATATTCACACACTCATTAGAATTGATACAGATATTTTGATCAGCATGTTAAGTTAATTTATTATTATAGCATTCATTCATATTTAACCATGAAACCCTCTGGAGTGTGTTCTCGTTGTTGTTGTTATTTGGGTTTTTTTGAGACTTCAGCATTTAGAATGAGATTGTTTGTTTGTAAATGGGAATCAAGATCATAATTTTCATGGGACCATGTTTGTGATGAAATTGCCGCCATACTGTGTTACTGTGTCTTTGATGTAACGTGTCATACTATTGTCTTTGATGTTAGTTGGGGGCCGGGGGGGGGAATCATCAAAGGGTAACCCTTTGATGTGCATGATGATATTGAACTTTAATGTGCTTTTGAAGTCATTTAGAGGGAACCTGTTTATATAAGCACAACACTCTCACGTATTTACAACCAAAATTAGGTTGATGAAAGTTACGGAGATGAAGGATATGCAAGAATTTGCACAGAGCTCCGAGGACGTGTCCTTGGAACCCTGTACGGAGATGCAAGGAAAGAGCTCCTATAGCATGTGCTTTAAGTTATATGGGGATGTACAGATGGGTGTGGTCTTCCCTCCAAGAACTACTTTAATGCTTGGTAATGTTTACCAAGGGTTCCTGGGGAAACTCAACAACCTAGATTGGAAAGGTCTGCAATCAGGGACCGTTCATAAGAACACGGACGCACAGGTTGGGACTATGTGCAGAGATTTAATTCAAGCCGTAACTGACGGTGTGCATGAAATTTCCAATTCTCCCCTGACGCCAAACATATCAGGGAGAACCCTTCCTGTTGGACATCAGCAAATCCACAAAGCACTGGAAGACGTCCTTCCACCAATCCTTGCCTTTTCAATGGGTGTTCCAGAGGTCGTTGAGGTAGGAACACCATATGAAATAGCACGGCTTTTGTCCAAGGAGGTAATGAAGCACTTACACTCCAGCAGCAGCCCCAGAGAAAGTGGGCTGCATGACGTCAAAAGTCCCAGCAGCAGTCTGTTGTGGATAATGCAGCACTTCAAGGCGCTCCTGCGGAGATTTGCACCCAAGGTCCGCACATTTCTTTGCAGGAAAAAAGCAAAAGAAGTGTCTGTAGAGAAGATCCTTGCCTCTCAGAAGAAAGGGTCAGAGAGCAAGGACGACATCCGGGTAGTAGATCTTGATCTTATTCCTTCAGACGGGACCCATTTTAACAGAGAAAGTGTCTTTTGTGAATCCACAGAAGATATAAAAGATTTTTTTCCAGAGCTACCAGTGGCCCCTGTCATCTTGGAAGGGGTACCCATGGAAGAGGAAGATTTCCCCACAGCAAGGGTCTGTTGGCAAGACAGGAGTGATGTCCAAACGGCAGCGTCGCCGGAACACTTGGAGAATCAGTGTCGCTGGATTATTACAGCTCTTCTCTCAAGAATCTTCCAGGGAAAGAGCATTGCTGAAACGGACATGACGGACATGACCGAGGTGATGACAAGTCTGCTTGTCTTCCGGATCCAGGAGTCGACCATCACTCTGGAGATGGACGCACAAAGGATCGAAAAGATCGCCAAAGCTGTCCATAAGAAGCTCTGCAAGCGGATGGGCAACACAGTTGGCATGAACCTGATGGAGGGGGAGATGCCATTTTACACAACGGTCATCAAGACGCTGGTGAGGCGTCTGGAAAAGACAAAGAAACCGAAGAGCAAGTTTGTTCGGGTCATCAGATCTGTCGCGCGTGGCGTCTTCCACAAGTCAAAGAAATCAGAAGACGATCAAGTGTATTTGATGACACGTCGTTCGTGTTCAGGGGGGGGGGTACAGGATGCGGGGCTGTGAATGGTTGCCTGTGTGGCCCCGCGATCCGCTGGCGACATGTTCAGGGTACACCCCGCCGCTCGCCCGTAGCCAGCTGTGATAGGTGCTGCAACACCTATGACCTGCAAGGCGTGGGGGGGCCGGGTGGGGGGTACAGGATGCGGGGCTGTGAATGGTTGCCTGTGTGGCCCCGCGATCCGCTGGCGACATGTTCAGGGTACACCCCGCCGCTCGCCCGTAGCCAGCTGTGATAGGTGCTGCAACACCTATGACCTGCAAGGCGTGGGGGGGCCGGGTGGGGGGTACAGGATGCGGGGCTGTGAATGGTTGCCTGTGTGGCCCCGCGATCCGCTGGCGACATGTTCAGGGTGCACCCCGCCGCTCGCCCATAGCCATTCACGGCCCTACACATACTGTATTGACAATTTAGAGTGATAAAATTCACAAACATAAAAATGAATAATAAAAATTTGAAAATGTCTATATTTGTCTTGTCTATTATATTGATGGTGTAAATATTTACATGAATCTCAAGATAACCGTTAGTTTTTATTCCACTGGGGTTTCTGAAAGTGGAAAAAATATTATTTTATAAAATGACAACGCAGTTTCCTCCTGACCTGAAGCACATTCGTACTCGACCTCATAAATTAAGGCATTGTATTTTGATAAGTCAACATTTTTGACGCGCCATGGCTGCTAATGAACTGATTAACCTGCTAAACTACAACACGCGGTTTCCTTCCACTTCCTGCAGGACTACTGACTTAAACCTGCCGATCAGCAAATCCTTTGATCGACTTAGTCGGCACGGTCTTATGCTTGTCAATGTATTTCTTTTTCCAATCTGCAGAGAGCAGCTGTGTGTGTGTGTGTGTGTGTGTGTGTGTGTGGTTTGCTTTTCAAATGTGTAAAATATGCCACATGCCACCCTGCACCAGACGGGCCAGCTGGTCATTTCCTGATGGAGTGATTTGTGCGTCTGCTGCAGAATACTTTTCACTTGTATATATTTTAGGCTTTAAAAACAAAGTGAATTAAGAACTTGGAAACGCTGCCAGATTTGTTTGAAATAAAATGAACTTGATTTATTTTTATTTTATAGAGGAATTTTGCAAGAGTTTGCATTTTGTAACAATGACTTGAAATCATGTTCACTGAAGTCTTGAGTTTCTATATGACTTACAGCATGGGGGTTATTCTGCTTCAGTGCAGATTCAGTTTTAATCCATTTCCTAATTTCTCTGTAGAATAAAAAGGCTTCATTATCTCACCTCTTGTGTTTCACTTCGGACATAAATATCCCTTTCTTTCCTCTTTTTAAGTTTCACTCTGTCTTTTTCAATGACAAAACAACAATATAATTTGATGGCTGGTATTGAACTGCAGTGTTATGCGACTATGAAGAGGATGGCGCAGGCGTGGAAGCTGCAACAGAAGAGGACGAGATCGCTGACCCAGATCCAGCTGGTGGCGATGATGCAGAGGCCGCAGGTGAGGCAAGAAAGAAAGAAAAAAAAAACAAGTTTAACAAATTCAGAAAAGCAGGTCTTGCCTCAGACTTGCTTCCAGACTAGGGTAAGTAAACATATGACCAATTATTGGTGGCAGTAAGCAAATAGAGAATGATAATTTGGAAGAGCAAGATAATATCATCTGCAGGTAAGCTCCTGGTGCCGACACTGCACCAGGAACGCACAACATTTATTTTGGTATTGCTATGACTGATTTCCATTGAACGTCTCATTAGTGACGTCACATACTACAGATAAACAGGGGCTTAAGATTGGTCGGGGCAAAACCCCACCTTCAGGGGAAGGACTGATGACGAAGCAGGAAGTATCTTCTTTCCACCATGAGGCAGCCACGAGGAACGTGGTCGAATCTCAGCGCTGATATCTGAACCAACGTGTACTGATTTGTTAATTATATGAATGTTTTAATCTTAACCCACATTCTCCTCATTGACTACGCACCCACGATGGAGAACAAGAACCAGAAGAGGGGTTTAGAAATCCCTTACATCTGGAATAAATGTAGTAATTTACGCAACAAAAGTACAATCTGCGAGTGAAGAGGGATCAAGTGGCGGATTTGCTTCGGGTCCTTAATCCCAGAGAAGTTGTCTCAGAAGGACACGGACGGTTATGATCAACTCCAGCCATTCGGTTCGGATTGTCACGTGGGCCAAAAGACCCATCAGTGATCGCTCGCTATTTCGTGTCGGGCGTGCGACGCCTCCGTGAGACTGAGCGCCGATTGTGGCACGGAGAACGGGACCAGTGTACCTTCCGCCCCCCCGCCAGCAGCACGACTACTCCTCTGGACATCCCGTCACGCGGATGGCCACGCCCTGGTGGTCCATCTTCAGAATGGGAAGGTAAGGGCCTTCATGAAGTCATTTAACTCTTCAAACACAAGTATAGGCTTCGAATTTATAATTAATATTAATAGTAGCAATATCTGTTGGAGGAAACAATTTAGTCACCTCTGGCTCCTGATGCAGCTACAAAGCAGCCTCTTGCGGTGCGTTCAGACATTATAGCATGTCCCGTTAGTTACAAGTAGGAATCTGATTAATTGTTTTCACTAATAATCATAAAAACCTCTTTAACAACAAAGTACAACATTTTAAATCTTTTTTTGGGGGGGTAATTTTAGTGATGTAATTTAGAAACAACCAAATCCTGCACCGCTTTGAATTCCCAAGTCACCATTTGTGACTTAAACACACTGTACGAGTCAAGAAGTGGTCATTTGTTTGAACATTTATTTGCTATTGGAAATGGGGAGTCATCCAGGAGCTCCGTCTGTGGCAATGGTTCCAAGCCAGACGGGGAAAGTGGCGTCTGCCCAGTAGCAACCGTTAAAACATCATCATCATCTTTAAATCTACAAAAGGAACAAATACTAAATTATCAAAAGAAAACTATACTGGAACAGGAAGAGGGCGTCGCCCCACAGCAGTTCAACCTGTGAAAGACGGACGGCGTTAGCGTCAGAACAGAGATGCTGCATCAGCAGAAGCATCGAGTCCTGATCGGAAACATTTCCCTTGCACTGAATCCAGACCGGTAAGAACGCCAACAACGCACATTTGGGAACGACACACACACCTCGCAAAGATCCGAGTGTTGCAAAAAGTTCCCCGACACACCGAAAAGGTGGAGTGACACAAAAAAAAACCTGACTGCTGACATCGTGTCTGTGTTTGATCCAAGCATTTCGCCTTACCTCCCCTTTCTTGAAAATGGCATGCCTTAATTGTTCCCTTATCATACATAATACATATCACTGGTGATTGCCAGTAATATTTAAAAATAAATACATAATCAGCTCGATTTAATTCCGCTCTTCTCCTTCATCCTTTGCTGTAAAAACCAAACATTCAACACATTTATGTCGATGCTGTACCTGCATCCTACAATAGAGTATCTGAATCTTAAAATCCACTAACCTCCTTTAAAGTGTGCTTCTAGGCAAATGAAAAAGGCGATCCTGGAATATGGCTTTCCGACTTCCTTTTTATACTCTGCCAATTTGAATGGCTTTTCCGACCCGGGCACGCGGACCACCTCCGAGCGGTCCGGATACAAAAGGACGTACGGTCCTTCTGGGGTGTCCTTGAACAATGTTCTCATTTTCCGGAAGGCTTGTTTCAGTACATCGGACGCTGCTACCTTTGGGTCTACAGACAACTGGAATGTTTTCCCTCTTAGAGGCTTTAGAGCAGTTCCAACAGGCACCATCACTCCAATGTTTATCTAGTAAAATAACAAAGATAAGATTAATGGCATGTGTTCGGGTACGATAAGAGACCATACATACGTCAGTGTTTCCCATAAATCATGTAGAATGATTTGTGTCACCGCAGTGAACCGAGTATGTCGAGACACTCGGACGCGTCCGTCAAAGATAATCTTACCTGGACGTGTTTTGCTTTTGTCCTTCATCCTTCCTTTCGGCTCAAAGTTAAAAGACTGACGCTCTTCAGACTTTGAGCTTCTGTACCCCAGAACCGGTTTGTATGATGAGCAAGAATCTTCTGCTGAAATAAACAAAGTTGCGTTTAGAAGTACGAAGTTAGCAGTGGCTAATCAATAGCACTACAGTGATCCCTCCTACTTTTGCGGGGGCTACGTTCCTGACCCACCCGCGAAATATACAGTACGGAAATGTCTATTGTAATATATTTTATTAAAGCATTTTAAACACTAAACACACATGTAGAAAAAAAGGAATTAAAGCATATTCGTGAACACTAACCTTTTAAGAAACTGCAGAAGAGTTTGTTTGATGATGATGATGATGATGATTATGAGCTGTGCAGTACGGAACAATGACGAGGAGGAGGGTGGTGTCCTGCACAGCAAAGAAGAGCTTTGTTATAGTTCTTCTGAGGGCACCACTTCAGCAGGCCCTTCCTCAGGTTCTTCCTCAGGTTCTTCTTCAGGTTTCTTTTTGACCTGAAACACCGCGGTGGGCAGTTTCTGGTGCCGTTTCAGATTTCGGTACACCTTGATGGCTCCATCAATGGCATTGTGGAACTCTGCGCAGCGGCCCATCTGCTCGTCCCATTCTTCAGCCTTGCTCTGGAGGTCTTTGGCACTCCGAACCAGGTCCGCGAGACGTTCCGCAGTCAGGCCGCCTTCTTCGGCAACTTCAGGGTCTTCCTCCTCCTCGCTTGCGGACTTGGTCATCTCAGTAAGGTCGTCGTTGGTCAGAGGTTCGGCGTGGGCGTTGATGAGGCTGTCGATGTCTTCCGCTGTCATGTCGGAGAAGCCATCGCCCCCAAGGAGCGTAGCGAGCTTCACAGCCTTGTCAATGGCGTTGCGTTGAATTTCATCTGCCGTAAATCCTTTGCCGCCGTGGACGGCTTCTGGCCATAGCTTCTTCCACGAAGCGCTCACTGTCTCCGACTTCACCTCAGACAGGCTCCTTTGTATATTTTGCAGACAAGATGCTATTGTGTACTTCTCCCAGCATTCCTTGACGCTGAAGTCTTCGTCGGTATCCATGGCTTCCACGAGGTTCTGCAAGGCGTTGCGGGTGTACAACGCTTTGAAGGCTCTGCTTATGCCTTGGTCCATTGGCTGGATTAGGGCAGCGGTATGAACGGGCAAGTGTTCAATCTGAACGCCATCGAGGTTCAAGTTTTGATCGTGTCCTCCCGCGCCGTTCGTGAAAAGGACCACCTTGAATTCAAGGCCCTTTTCCGCGAGGTAGAGCTTCGCCTGGGGCACAAAGCAGTCGCGGAACCACTCCGCAGTCGACTGCTTCGTGATGGTCGCTGTTGGGTTGTGCAGCCAGTGTACCGGTAGGAGACTCTTGGTCTTATTTTTCAATGCCCGTGGAGTCTTGGTTTTGTAGATAAGGCCGGGCTTCAGTAAGAATCCAGCTGCATTTCCACACAAGATAAGCGTCACTCGGTCCTTGTACGCCTCAAAGCCCGGAGCCCTGGCCTCCTCCTGCATGATGAATGTTCGCGACGGCATCCTCTTCCAGAAGAGTCCAGTTGAGTCCATGTTAAACACTTGTTCAGGACAGTAGCCCCCCTCCCGGATTACGGTCTTGAAGGTTTCGTTGACGTAGAGTCCGGCAGCGTTGTGATCGGCAAAAAAAGCCTCGCCATATAAGGGCCCGCTTTTCAGGTTAAATCGTTTCTGAAATTTCTCGAACCACCCCTTGTTAGCTGTGAATTCTACTGCTGGAGAATTCAATGCCGTCGATGTTCCTGGTGGCGGGTCGTTGATGGTGTTCTCCTCAGCCACGTAGAGCTGCCTCGCTTTCTCACGAATAGTTCCCGTGTCGAGCGGAATGTTCTTTTTCCGGCAATCCCCAATCCAAGAAGCAAGGGCACTCTCCATCCTTACTATTGCTTTGAAGCGTGGCGTTAACACTCTCTTCACTGTCTTACTGACCGTAATGTCAGCCGTGGCTCTTATCTTGCGTTCTTCCCTCTTAATGGAACGCACACTCGACTCGTTGAGGTCGTAATGTCGGCCAACGGCCGCGTTGCTCTTTCCTTCTTTCAGCATATCCAGCAGTCGAATCTTTTCATCTATCGTAAGCATTTTCCTCCGGCGCTTCGGCGCAGCGGCAGAAGGCGAAGACGCTGCGGCGCGCTTTTGCAGCATCGTAGGGCTTTCACAAAAGTCTAATAAAGTTCACAAAAAAAAAAAAACACTACAGAAGTCACACAACACAATCAGGAAGCGGCTCGGACGGCATCCGAGGAGAATAAGCTCACCCACCGAACAGCGTTTTCATCAAAGCTTCTACGACCGACGATGTAGGGTTGTTAATTACATTTATAAGGTACACTACTCTACTGTACTTTGATCCTGAATCTTTATTTTATTCATTTGTAAGCCAGAATTCTTTTATATATATTTTTTTTACAGAAATCATAATTTTTTACGAAAATAACTTTTTTTGAGCGGCTGCAAAATATTCAATATTTAGATTGAACATTTATGAAAACCCGCGATAGAGCTGAAGCCAGGAAGTAGGAGGGATCACTGTATTCATCGTCTTTCAGGCTGAAGATGGATAGCGTTGTGCGGCACTTCCTTTGTTTAGCGTTGTGCGTCTACGCGTCTTAAACACTGCAGAAACCGACCACACACACACACAAACAAAAACGCTTTAGTAGGCCCATTTGTTTGCCACAAAATGGGCAAAGCCTGACTATCTCCGTAAGACCGTTTTCTGAAGTGTAAATTTGGAGCGCCGTTTGTTTCGCACCTCCCGGCCACCGAACTGGAGACCTGAACGTTTCAGACGACCTTCATATCAGTCTGGTCTGTTTCGCTTCCAAGACGCCTCGGATAGTAAAGGCTACTTGTCTGCGTGTGTCCTCGTGTGCCGCGCCAAATGAGACCAATCAAAGTAGGTTTTCCCGCAGACCTTGCAGAGGTACGGACGCTCACCTGTGTGGGCTTCACAGAACCTGAAGTCTTCGTCGCAGGTTTTGCAGGTGAACAGACGCTCCCCCGTGTGGGTCCTCAGGTGCGTCTTCAGTTTGGACTTGTACCTAAAAGCCTTGCCGCATATCTCGCACCGGACGGACTTTTCTCCGATGACGGATTCAGAAGCACTCTCCCGATGTCCTTCCTGCGCTCTCGGTTCTTCGTCCGCCGTGACATCAGAGGCGTCGAGGAGGAGCTGGGGGTCGGCTTCGGTCTCGCTGTCGTCGTGGATCGATGATAAAATAAAGGAGTCGGTCCCCTGCCTCGGTTCCAGCTGCTCCGCCTCCTGACTGGTGCAGGGCTCCTCCTCCTCCTCTTTGATCTGCAGAGGTTCTGGGTCCTGTTGGTCCAGACTGCACTCACTACCATTGTGAACTGAAGATAAAACAAAGGCGTCCGTCTCGACCTTCAGAACAAGAGGTCCGTCTGGACTAGCGCAGAATTCCTCCTCGTCTTTGATCTGTGGAGGCTCTGGATCGAGGCTGGATTGCATCTCCTGGTCAGCCTGAACCTCCTCTTCCTCCTCCTCCTCCTCCTCCTCCTCCCTACAGCCATGTTGCGTTGAGAGTTCTGGAAAAATGGAAGAAAAGGAAACTGAACTGGTTTAGTGGAGGATTGCTCTCACCCGCCTTCATTCTCCATCTTTGTCTAAGACCTGTTTTGCTCCTGGGTGGCACGGTGGTGTAGTGGTTAGTGCTGTGAGCTCGCAGCAAGGAGGTACCGGGTTCAAGTCCTATCGGCGCTGTGTTTGTGTGGGTTTTAAACATCCAAATTGTCCGTAGTGTGTGTGGTTGTTTGTGTCTGTGCGGCCCCACGCTGGCGACGCGTTCGGGGTGTACCCCGCCTCTTGTCCACAGCAAGACATGACATTACGTGACCCGTAATGGATAAATGTTTTGCTCTCCAGTGCGAAACCTCTACATGTTCGCAGGTTGACTTTAAACTGACTCACTTCTTACATAAAAGTCAATGAAATAATACTTATAGAGATAAAAGTTAAGATTTCAACATTTAAATACAACAGCTACACTTCCCAAACTGTCAACAGACACTTCATGGGAAATACGTGCATCAAGTTTTGTGACTTGAATGAATGAATGAATATATTTATTAGATAGAATGTTAGAGTACAAGTACAGTCAAACAGTAGCATGTATTACAGTACAAATAAAGTCAAACATCCTGTCTAAGAGGAGCATTTCAAAAAAGCCCTTGCGGTCTTGTTTCCGTTGAAAGTCCTTCGTACATAAATCATCCACAATTAACAATACAATTAACAATACAAATAAAACCAATATTCAATAACTCGTCACACATTTATTAAATATTCAGCATCTTTTAATAAAGTTTTTTTTAAGCTTTCCATGTAGAGATGATTTTAAGGTGCCTGAAGGTTCCTCATCTTGTCCCCAACATACATCCTACATTATCGGAGGACACGTCTCACGCTGGTCGATAAGCACGTGGGGTGTGTGACGTCATCTCCACGCGGCTCCCGTTCGTGTTTCCGCTGCCAGGTTTTAAACTATATTGTTCCGTGTTTGTTTCTGGGCCCTCCGGGACTCCGTAGATTCGCGCTAGCCCGGCTCTCCTCACCTATTCTCTTTAACCTGAGCTCGGGCTTCCAGCAGATCTCCAGCAGTCTGCGTTGACGCTCGATCTCTTCTTCATAACGCACGACGGTCCCGTGAAAAGCTCTGAATATCTCGTCGGCGGCGGCAGTTAGCCGCTGGTTGACGAACTCTCTCGTGAACTCGACCGAAGACATCGCTGTTTAGGCTCCGGTACGACAAAGAAAGACGCGCGGCGGCTTCCGGCCTCCGTACGTTCATGAGCGTAAGGCTAAAGCTAACGCGGTACCCTCCGCCTGACGTCACGGGGGGAAGTGGTGCGTTCACGGGCGGGAGAATAATCGGAAAAACGAGGCCTCCGGTTTAATGAGGAACCTGACCCCGCCCAACGTCTGTGTCGTTTCTCAATCATCCAGGTCGAATCAAATAAAAAAAGGAAAGGAACAAATGGACTTTCTTGGGGTTGGTTGAAGACGTCTTCAATCACACTTGAACAAATCATTGATTCTTTGTTTTTTTGGTCTTTGTGATTCATGGCTGGTATTTATTTACAATGTTTCATGTAAAGTGGCTGATATCTTCATATTATAATATATACTACATAAGATAAGATATCGATGCATCTCACCTCGCTCGGACAGAGCGTCTGAAGTTACTGAAGTACTGCTGTCGCCACAGCAACCCAACCTTCTCCACTTCACCCTGTCCTTTGCATCGTCCTCCCCAGCAGCCACTCTCATGTCCTCCCTCACTACGTCCATGTATCTCCTCCTGGGTCGTCCTCTAGCCCTGTTCCCTGGCAGTTCCACCCTCAGCATCCTTCTACCGATATAGTCCCTCTGTCTCCTCTGGACATGTCCAAACCATCGAAGTCTGGCCTCTCTGACCTTGTCTCCAAAATGTCGAACCTTCACTGTCCCTCTTATTGCCTTATTTCTAATCCTCTCCAACCTGGTCCCTCCCAAGGAGAACCTCAGCATCTTCATCTCCTCCACTTCTAGCTCCGCCTCCTGTCTTTTCCTCAGAGCCACTGTCTCTGAGCCGTCCATCGTGGCTGTCCTCGCCACTGTCTTGTAGTCCTTTCCCTTCATCCTCGCGGACTCTCTCCTATCACAGAGCACACCTGATACTTTCCCCCCCCCCGTTCCAGCCTGCCTGCACACGATTCTTCACCTCCTTTCCACATTCTCTCCATCACTCTGCTCTGTTGATCCGAGATACCTGAAGTTCTCTACCTTCTTTACGTCTATACATATAACAATAATATAATTATAATTATAATCATTTGCATTTGTGTAACAACTTTCAAACGTACAAAAAATCTCTTGAAAGTGCTTTACAATATGCCCGAAAAAAACATTCTTGAAAATTAGATAAAAGATCAAACTCGAGTAAACCACTTACTTCAACCAAATGCAGAATGTTTTTCTTAAATTAAGCCACACTGTTGAAACCCGTCCAAATTAATGATTATATAATATTAGTTATCATACAACCGCCAAAGAATGATTTCTCCATATAAAAACAGATTTAAATTTGCATGATTGGGATTTTTATTCAGTTTTTTAAATCCACAAAAATATTAAATTATTTAATATCTGTTTAGCATTGATGTTAATATTGATTTAGTTAAAATTAATATTATTAGGCAGGTTAAATTCAGATTAAAATGTAGGCGCGGATAAATCCCTGTAACGTCATGACGTCATATTTCCGTACGTAATTTCCTAGCAGGCCCCACTTCCTCCCTCCGAGGCGCGCCGAGCTGTCACCGGGAGAGTCGAAGGACATCGGGCATACCGGCGGCGAAGTAGCCGCTGAAAATCTTCCCTGGAGGTTCGTGACGTGGAGAGAAGCTCGTATGTACGTCAGCCTGTCTCGGGCGACTCTTTGATGTGATCTTTTCACAGACCAGTTTCCTCAGGAGAGAAGATCCGTCTCGAGGAATTTCAAAAAGACGAAACCTTTTTAGCATGCTAGCATGCTAGCTAACGCAGAGCCCGTTCAGGGAAACCTCACCCCGACTTTTAGGTCGTCTGTTTATTAAAACTGTCGATATATATATGTTAGTTGAAAAAATATATTGGTATTAACCTGGACAGAAGCCTCGTAACTCAAATTCAACTAAACGTAATTACGTTCTTTTAATTACTAGCTTTGGTTCTGACTAATACAAGCGTTAACGGAAGTTAACTTGCTAATTACAAAGCCTTAGCACGCTGGCTAACAATTTAATGACGTAGTCTGTGTAGAGGGATAGCTGCAGCTGTGTGTGTTTAGTCATTTGAATGTTAGTACCATTCTGATTGGAGCCTCTTTTTTTTCTTTTTTTGCCTTGTTTTGCTAAAGCGCTCGGAAATTTCCGGGAGCTCAACACTCGGGAAAGGACAAAATGACGGACAATTGATCTAGCCAATAGCAAGGTTTCTTACTCGTATTTCCGTCTTACAATCAGCCAATCACAAAATCTTGGAGTACAATGGGCGTGTCCAGGCGGTGGCCCGGGCGGTGGAAGGAGAAAGACAGGGAGTCGGCCCAACAAGGTCAAAACAGAGGAAGCGACACGGAGCAGGAGCTAAATTTTGTTTCCGTGAAACGAGTCTTCTCCATTACTGCGAGAAAAGTTTCACTTTTACTTTAAATATATTTATCTAACAGCTTAAGCTACTTCAATGAAGGCATGTTTACGTTCAAGAACAAACCCATCATACAGCGTTAGTAAGTCGTGTTTCCACCATCCGAGTTGATTCCAGCTGTAACCCCCCCCCCCTGCAGGATTTAAATGGGCTTTATGTTGAGGATTGTTGCTGTTCTCTCCCTGCCTAACAGTGACACTCTTTCCCCGTCTCCCTCAGTGGACGGAGACACCGGTGGACAGTGGACATCTCATTCACCCCTCTCTGTTCTGAGGCCGACCTCTCGTGGAGCTTGGATTCCGTTCTTGTCCCGAGGTCGAGGACATCCCTCTTGTTGGATTGAACGCCACCCGGCGTGTGAGAGACACTTTAAGGACTCCTCATGCATCGTTTAAGGACATGTGCGGCGAGATTGCGTCCGCTGACCGCCTCGCAGGCGGCTCAGACTGCCGGCCAGCAGCGGCCAATCACAGTCGCCTCCACAGGAGGCGCGAGGACGTTTCAGCCAATCAGGTGCTACACCGCACCTGTGGCATCGGAGCCCTTCCTGAATGGGACGAGCTCCAATTACGTGGAGGAGATGTACTACGCTTGGTTGGAGAATCCCAAGAGTGTTCATAAGGTACGGCGCTGCGCCTCGCGCCGCGTATTGATTTATGCTCGACTGATCGGCACCACGTTTCTGACCTGGGATCAATGATTGAATGTAAGTTAGAGAGCGAGCCGATGAGGCGGGACGACGGAATGGGGGTATGACATTTTGACAGCATATAAGGTTCTTAAAGGACAAGCAGGCTAATAATAGCTTCCGGGAGCTCGGTCACGTGACGCCGCTGTTTGGACGTCCGGCGTGAAGGTGAGAGAGGTCGGGCGGCGGACGGAGGTTTCCTCCTCGCAGGGCGGCCGTGGAGGATTTGTCCAAAATGCAAACTGGTAAACGTTATGCAGAATGTTCAGGACACCACCTCCTAGTTTCTGGTCATGTGACACACAAACGGCTGCAGGAAGTGATGAGTCTGCATGAAGTTGCTTCGTGAACACGTTGTGACTCGTGAAACGGGCGGCTGGGATGCAGCCGGAACATTTCCTCTACTCGGGTCCTCATTTAGCGTTTGTGTTGTTTTCTCATCCTACTGTCTGCTTCTACGCTATCGTACATGAGAACAGCTTCAGGCGCCACAGAGTTTGAGCCTACGTTGAGCTTTTCCAACTTGAATGAATTGTGGCATGTTAGCTTAGCACTTTTACCATTCTAAGTCTGTTTCACTGGAAGGTTTGAGGATCGCAGGCAGATTCAGACTTTCTCTTGCAATGAAATGGTCACAATTTTATTTTCCCTCGGCAAGATGTGGAGGAAAATATAAGCATTTGACGTGACCAATAAAATGTAACGGGGGGCGGTGCTATCTGTAAATACATTCGTATCACATCGTAAATATTTGCAGACTACCTTGAAGATGTCATGATACGAGTTTGATGTGATTTTCTTTTTTACCCATTAAGACAGAAATAATATACTGCTGTCATTTTACTCATTTTATTCCGTCTCTTCCCTTCTTCCCGGTCTCCTCCAGTCGTGGGATGTATTTTTCCGGAACGCTAATGCCGGCGCTCCTCCGGGGGCCGCCTACCGGTCTCCTCTGGGGTTATCGGCAGCATCAAGCCTCGCCGCTGCTCCTCTGTCCTCGCTGGTCGGAGCTCAGCCCAACGTGGAGAAGCTGGTGGAGGATCACCTGGCCGTCCAATCGCTCATCAGGGCCTATCAGGTACGCGCACACACACGCACACACACGCACACACACACGGAGGTGGGCTTCGTAAATATTGATCTGAGGGTTAAAATAGAGCAATGTGTGGGCGGTAAACAGGAAGTGTACTGTTGCCATGGCGTCTGTGGCTCTGGGCTACAACTGGAGCCTAATTTTTTCCACTTTGTGTCTTTCCTTTGATTGAAATTGTCTTTAAATGTAATTTTAAAAGTGTGCTGAGCTAGCTGCGAGCGCTGACGGGTTGAATGAAAGCACGCCGTTTCCTCTCGGACCCTCTCGGACCGTCCGCGCTGCTCTGTTGGGATCTTTATTTTACATTTTCCTCCCACAGAATCTCTGAATGCCAGATCAGCGGGGCAAACAGTCATTAATGACTGTTTTTAATCACTTTATTGTTCTTTAAATGACATTAACCGTTATTAGTCAAGGTGGATATTAAAGGAACGCGTTACAAGTTGTAATGTTTTACATAAATCGTGTATTGGTTGTTAATATTCTGTATTATCGAGTACGAAGGAGTTCGGGTTCTCAACCTTGGACTCGTGGCCTCACAAATGTGAGGAATCTTTGTAAAATAAATAAATCAGGAATCCGCTGAGAAAAGGTTGAGAAACCGTGATTACTGATCGGTCTTCACCGGCCGAGTGGAAACCAGAACCGACCCGGTGAGGAGACGACTGGACTCGGGTTTGTTACATTTAGGTTGCCTCTTCCTCCGGATGGATGCGAAGCTGACGTTTAAGGAGGCTTCCGGTGCTAAGCTAACGCGTACCGGCTCGCTCTGAGGCCGCAGCGGGAGGAAAATGAAGGTCGTTCTCGCGGTAATCAGCCGCCTGTCCGTGCTGCTGCTGCTGTGATAACGGCTGTGTGTGTGTGTGTAGGTGATCGGGCATCATAATGCCCGGTTGGATCCTCTGGGAATCAGCTGTGTGAATTTTGATGATGCTCCGGTCAGTACCGGCTTCCAGGACGTCGGTGAGAACGCCTGAGCTAAAAGCAAACTGCCTCCAGCCTGTGGTGTTAATGTTGCTCTCCCCCCCCCCCCACCCCTCCCCTCCCCCCCCTCCTCCCTTTGGGTTTCTCTAACACTCTCACCCTGCTCTTTTGTTTTTGAATTCTTACTTTTCATCATTCCTCCTCTAAATGTCTGTCGCTCTCCCCGTCCTGCTTCTCGTCCACTCCGCTCCTCATCTTTATCTTTCGTCTCCTTCATTTCGCTGTCTCTCCTCTGTCCCTCCTGTCCCGGGTGGGCTCTGTCTTGTTGTCCCTCCCTGTAGATTCGAGGGCACCATGTGGCCCAGTTGGACCCCCTCGGCATCATGGACGCCGATCTGGACTCGTGTGTCCCCACTGACATTATCACCTCCTCGGACAAGCTGGGTGAGGAGCTGACCCCTTGGAACGTCTTTACTTCCTGTCCTGGTCGTCCGACCGTCTCCTCGATACACCTCTCGTCTCTGTCCTGGGAGTGTTTCTGTCTCAGTTCCTCCTCGTGTTTCCGTAATCCAGTACTGAACTGGGAACTTGTTGAACATTCTAGTGTGTGGAGAATGTTTCAGAAAAGAAGCCCAAAAAAACACTCCTGAAACTTTCCTTTTAGCTTTCTCTTATATGAAGAAAACTTTATTGAACTAAAATCATTTTTTTTAATATTTAATGACACAAAAGCTTCTCTTTTAGCCCAATAAAATGTGCTGAAAACCTGAAGCGCTGTGGACGAGCTCCACGCCTGGACTCCGCAGCGCCGTTTGGTCGGCCGGCAGCGACGTGTGTCTGTAGGCGTGGTTTGGCTTCAGCGCTAACGTGTTAGCTTCCAGCTGTGGCTACTTTAGCTCCGGGTGTATTTCTGTTGGCTGATTGCTTCTAAGACTTTGAGGGCTGAGTGACCTGGAGTGTAAGTCCACGCATCAGGACCTGGCCTGTCTCTGCTAGCTGCTAGCTGCTAAATAGCTTCTGCTTTGCATCGGTGGGTTCTGCTTTTACTGAAGTGAAAGTCCCGGTTCATCTTCTTCCAGTCCCTCACGCCCGGCCGCGTGACGATGCCTTGCGAGACTGTTGTCGCGACAACGACGGAGTTGGAGTGTTGCCTGGCTGCTCGGGCGCCGGTTCCGTCCCTGGCCTGCGGGTCGGTTGTGGCGTGACTGTCCTCCATCGATCTCTCGGTGGAGGACAGTCACATGTTGTTGTGCTCTGTGTTGGCTGTGGACGGTTGTGGCTGTCTCGGGTGTTGGGTTTAACGGGATTGTAGGTCACTAATGGTATCCGGGTGTCTCTCCCCCCCCCCCCCCCCCCTGGTGACGACCCTTCCAGACGTGGCGGTGTGCGAGGGAAGACTGAGAACCCTGTCGGTTGGAGGTACGACAAACGCCATGCTGGTGTGTCGCTGCGCTGTAAAGCCAGTAGTTGCTGTTGTGTGTTTCTCCGAGTGCTGTAGCGCCCCCTGCTGTCGGGGGCGGGGCAGGGAGGATTCTCTCCTTTTGGTTCAGTGTCTTTGCTCCCATCGAAATGTTTCCACAGGAGTTCACGAACGTTCAGTCGCCAGCAAGAAGCTAGTTTTAGCATTTATTAAAGCTAAGCTAGACGCTAAAGCGACGCTCGAGGATACGAGTGTTCTTCGTTGACGCGCTCCTTTCTACGTTAACTCCCATCTGATCGCCTGAAGCCAGACTCATTCAGAGGAGACGTTTGATCTGGGTCTGTTTGTAGTCCTGATGTTGGCTCTGGCATTGTGGGGCGTTTCCAGATCTGGTCTTACTCCTCCTGATTCACCTGGGAGATGATGGGAATTTGAAATATCCTGTCAATGCAAGTCTGGTTTTGGACGATCGGCACCGTTTTCTACAGGCGGAGAGAAGATCCGTGTGAATCGGGGCTTCGGAACGACGCCTGCGTTGGTGATGGCGTCCCGTAAACGCGGCAGCCGGACTTGGGTTTGTTGGTTGCAAATCTAATCGCTAAATATAAATCGAGTCAACAGAAACCTGGAGCGGCCATTAAAGTCGCCCTGGTCTCACGCCAACGCGCTCGTCCTTTCTTTTTCTCAGGAAGAAAAGCTCTTTGCTGCTTCCTTCCTGTCGTGGTCGGCGGCTGAAGGTTTTCCTGACTCGAAAGATTTAGTTTTATGAAGTGGAGCGAGACACTGAACCAGAGGACGTCCGCCTGGAGGACCTCGGCACACAGGAGACGTTCTGATGAACCCCGGAGGCACTTTGGTGGAGCTGCCGGTTCTGATCGTCTCCTGAGTGTTCTGGTCGCCACGGTTAGCTCCGTTAGCTTCTAGCTCCTGCTAGCACCCTGCTCTGTTTGGTGAACTGTTGGCAGAGCTGTCATAGTTGTTTTCTCTCGGTTCACATCAGGAGGTTTTAAGAACTTTTAACACGAACCTTATTAGTGTAGCCGTTTTCAGAAGACTGTTTGATTGAAAGTCCATCTGATCCCAGATCTGGGATTAGATTCCTCCCTCTCTGCAGCAAGAGATAATCATTTAATATTTGCATTCTATCAGAGACAACAAAAAAAAGGTGCTTACCGGTATTTCCAGGAAATGCTCACATCCAAGCCAGCGTGTAGAATAAATAATGTCCCGCTGAGAGTTTGACCTGCAACAGGAGCTGAAACGTCCCCGTTAGCGTCTCAGTGACGAACCTCCGTGATCCCAAAGTGACTCAAAGAGAAGGAAAGAAAAGGTTTTCCAAAAAGTTTCAACTTAAGACCGGCTGTCTTTGCAGTTTTGTGTGTTTTAGAAGACGCCATTTGGGTTTTCTTTGGTGTTTTTTTTGACGAGCAACCGTTCAGCCTGCGCTGTTTAGCGGCGGCGGCTAGCTAGCTTCTTTCAGGTGGCGCTAGGCTTTGTTAGCTTCAAGCAGAATGTTTTTGTGAATTTCTTTCTTTGTTCTCTTGCCATGGTCTCTCTCTCTCTCTCTCTCTCTCTTTCTCTCTTTTTATAATGAGAGGACGGGAGATGTGTGTGCTCGTGTTCGGTGGCGACACGCATTTGTAAACATCGGCCTGTTTATTTAAAGGGACGGTAACCATGGCAACGAAGAGGAAAGGGAGCGGCTGAGTCGTGATTCATCGGTCTGCCGTCTGCAGAGACTTCATGATTGGCCAGTCTGGCTGTCAGTCATGTGATTGATTGTTTGACCCGTACCGGTTTTCTGATTGGACGTCACGCTGACTCGGCTCAGACGACCATTTCTGCTGTAAAAGACCCGACACTCCTTCTTTCTCTCTCTCCATCTTTCCTCTCTCCTCCGTAACACAACCTCCTCTAACGTCCCATAACCACAGTGGAGTGGTGCCATGCCCTTAACCCCGCCTCCGACATTCGTGTTCCTGTGTTCCGTCTGCGTTGAAGTGATTTTATTTCGGTTTGATCTCAAACTCTGCTCTCATTTTAACTCCCGGCTTGTGGGCTCTTTGCCCTCCGTCTCGTCTTCCAGGAGCTGATATAATTGGGTCCTCGGAGGTCGAGCGGTCGCAACGTGGCTCCTAAATGTAGATCGATGATGTCATAACCGGATGACATCACTTTGATTCATTTATGTTTAGCATTTTTGACATAAACGCCTTAAATTTCTTGATTGAACGCAAATGCTTGGCCGTTGCGTGATGTCAGAGCGGCGTCTAACAGGACGGCGTGATGTCAGAGCGGCGTCTAACGGGACGGCGTGATGTCAGAGCGGCGTCTAACAGGACGGCGTGGTGTCAGACGGCGTGATGTCAGAGCGGCGTCTAACGGGACGGCGTGATGTCAGAGCGGCGTCTAACGGGACGGCGTGAATCAACCTGGCTCGTTTTTAGTCGTATGAATAATTGTGCGGCGAGTGAAGAGACGTCTTCTTCTCGGGGAAACGATATTCATCCCAACCGCTTTAAATATTTAGATGTCATTTCCAGCCCCGCCCCTCATTGCGTTCCAGGCGGTGACGCTTTCGTGACAAACGTCACCAGACTGGTCTGAGCGCCGCCGCCTGATTGGCTGAGATGAATGACGATGACGATGCTGCTGTCCTCTCTTCCTCTGTCCTCCTCGTCCTCCGTGCATGTCCTCCCCTGTCCCGTCCGTGAGTCGGTCCGCTTCCTCTGCTCGTCAACGTTTCTCACCTCCGTGTTTATTTCTCCTTGAACGCCCTTCCCGTCCCGTCCCGTGGTGCATCGTGGGACACGCAGGCTTCTACGGACTGGACGAGTCCGACCTGGACAAGGTGTTCCGGCTTCCCACCACCACCTTCATCGGCGCCTCGGAGAGCGCCCTGCCGCTGAAGGAGATCATTCGCCGGCTGGAGGTCAATGAACGCACACGCGAGTGTTTCGATGGACGAGCGATTAGTTTGCTACGGCGGTGAAAAGCGAATCCATCATTGATCATGTTTATGACGACGGAAAGCGAGGCGTTCGGTCGGGTTTGATCCGGCCGCTCGCTAAACGAGCCGCCGAGAGACCAACGCTCTTCTCTGTCGTGCGATTGGATGAAAGCCGCGGGCGAACGTGCGACGCGAGGCTCACCGGCGCCCTCTGTCGTTCAGATGTCGTACTGCCAGCACATCGGCGTGGAGTTCATGTTCATCAACGACCTGGAGCAGTGCCAGTGGATCCGACAGAAGTTCGAGACTCCCGGCGTGATGCAGTTCGACCTGGAGGAGAAGCGGACGCTGCTGGCCCGCATGGTCCGCTCCACCAGGTACAGGTCACGCCCCCTCTGGAGCCCGCCTGCGGCGTTGGGGCGTGTCTAACCGGCGGCGTGCGTGCAGGTTTGAGGAGTTCCTGCAGAAGAAGTGGTCCGCAGAGAAGCGCTTCGGCCTGGAGGGGTGCGAGTCGCTGATCCCGGCTCTGAAGACCCTCATCGACGTGTCTTCTGAAAAGGGCGTGGAGAACGTCATCATGGGCATGCCTCACAGGTAGCACGCCGTTTGCCCGCTGCGTGCGGCGCCAGCGCGCGCTCTGAACGTCTCCGTCCTCCCAGGGGTCGTCTGAACGTTCTGGCCAACGTGATCCGCAAAGAGCTGGAGCAGATCTTCTGTCAGTTCGACTCCAAGCTGGAAGCGGCCGACGAGGTACGTCGCCTGCTCGCAGCGGCGCCGGCGCCGGCCAGCCGCAGCCGGTGACTTCCCCCCCCCCCTCCCCCCCTCAGGGTTCTGGCGACGTGAAGTACCATCTGGGAATGTACCATCGTAGAATCAACCGGGTGACGGAGCGAAACATCACCCTGTCCCTCATGGCGAACCCGTCTCACCTGGAGGCCGTGGACCCCGTGGTGCAGGGGAAGACCAAGGCGGAGCAGTTCTACTGCGGGGACAACGATGGGAACAGGGTGGGTGGGCGTGTCCTCGCCGTCTCCTCGCCGCCTACGGCTGGGATCTGTCAGAACACCCGCGTCCGGTCCGGCGCCGTTTTTTTGACCCGCCCAGGCTTCTCCGTCCGTTTCCAGGTGATGTCCATCCTGCTCCACGGAGACGCGGCGTTTGCCGGACAGGGCATCGTCTACGAGACCTTCCATCTGGCCGACCTGCCGTCTTACACCACGCACGGCACCGTGCACGTGGTCGTCAACAACCAGGTAATTAAACGGGGGGGCGGAACATAAAGCGCGCTGCGACGGCCGGCGTGACGGCGTGCTGCCCTGTCTCCAGATCGGGTTCACCACGGATCCTCGCGTGGCTCGCTCGTCTCCGTATCCGACCGACGTCGCCCGGGTCGTCAACGCTCCGATCTTCCACGTCAACGCCGACGACCCCGAGGCCGTGACCTACGTCTGCAAGGTCGCCGCCGAGTGGAGGGCCACCTTCCACAAAGACGTGGTCGTCGACCTGGTCAGCGAATCCTCCGACGTTCACATGCTACGAGACGGGGGGGGGGGGGGGTGTCCTGCTGCGCTGACGTGTGCGTGCGTGTGCGTGCGTGCGCGCGTGCGCAGGTGTGTTACAGGCGGATGGGCCACAACGAGATGGACGAGCCGATGTTCACGCAGCCGCTGATGTACAAACAGATCAAGAAGCAGAAGCCGGTTCTGCAGAAATACGCAGAGAAGCTGATCACGGAGGGCGCCGTCAGCAGGCAGGAGTACGAGGTACGGGGGCCCGGTCGGTGACTACGCTTCCCAGGATGCCCCGCTGCACTGACTGTTTGTGTTCTTCCGGTTCGCAGGAGGAAATCGCCAAATACGATAAGATCTGCGAGGAGGCGCACGCCCGCTCCAAAGACGAGAAGATCCAACACATCAAGCACTGGCTGGACTCGCCCTGGCCCGGTGAGGAGGCGCTGGGTTCTGGGCCCGTTCCCCCTGACCCTGTTGACGTGTTTGTTGTCGTCGTCTGCAGGTTTTTTTACTCTGGATGGACAACCGAAGTCGATGAGCTGCCCCTCGACCGGCCTGACTGAGGAGAACCTGAACCACATCGGGACGGTGGCGTCCTCCGTCCCCGTGGAGGACTTCACCATCCACGGAGGTCCGACATGCACCCGAAGCAAACCAAAACCGAACGCGTGCGGCTCGGCGGCCCGGTAGTCCGGACACGCCGGAAGTAAACTCTGGCGTCGGGAACGTCGGCGACGTCATCCGTTAGCCCGATGCTAAAGCAGTGAGCCTGCTGTCGTTCATTGGAGCGTGTGAAAGGAGCTGATTGGTTCTGGGTCGTTGGTTTTGTCGTTTCAGGTCTGAGTCGGGTCCTGAAGGGGCGGGCCGAGATGGTTCGGAACCGGACGGTGGACTGGGCTCTGGGAGAATACATGGCCTTCGGGTCCCTGCTGCAGGAAGGAACCCACATCCGGCTGTCGGGACAGGATGTGGAGCGGGGGACGTTCAGGTAAACGGACCGCTCGCAGAACTGCTTGGAAGGTTCCGCAGACGGGTGACGTTTGTCCCCTTTCAGCCACCGTCATCACGTCCTCCACGACCAGAACGTGGACAAGAGGATCTGCATTCCCATGAACCACCTGTCTGCCGACCAGGCGCCGTACACCGTCTGCAACAGCTCCCTGTCCGAGTACGGAGTCCTGGGTCAGTCCCGGTCGGGCCGTTCGTCCGAACCGACCCGGTCCGCCCGCTAAACGGCCGACCTCCCGTCTGCAGGGTTCGAGCTGGGCTTCGCCATGGCGAGCCCGAACGCCCTGATCCTGTGGGAGGCGCAGTTCGGGGATTTCCACAACACGGCCCAGTGCATCATCGACCAGTTCATCTGTCCGGGTCAGGCCAAGTGGGTCCGGCAGAACGGCATCGTGCTGCTGCTGCCGCACGGCATGGAGGGCATGGTGAGGAGGCGGCGGCCATCGTGCTGCGTTATGCGTATTATGGGATGGAATAAAACAAAATCATTTGAGTTTAGCTTTAGTTTTAGTGCCAACGGATGAAAGATTAATACCAACTTCATTTGGTTCAATCGATTCTTCGTGTCCGATTTGGTCTCGTTTGACGGGTCACGTCAGGTGAAGTTTCCACAGCTCCTCCTGGTGGACATTTAAAAGCACTGCATTAGCTCCAACCTGTCTCTGCAGGGTCCAGAACACTCCTCAGCTCGGCCAGAGAGATTCCTCCAGATGTGCAACGATGACCCTGACGTCATGCCGGTAACACACACACACTGACACACACACACACACACACACACACACACACACGCCACATGAATTCTGAACAGCTGTTTTCGGGGGTTCTGCTCTCTGTCTCCATCTGCTGGTTGGAAAAGATCTACGACTTTTACCTTGAAGGGACACAATGTCAGCTTGAAACGTTCTCTCCTCTCCTCCTCTTCCTCCTCTTCGTCCTCCTGTCCACTTCTAAGAGAATCACGGAGGACTTTGCGGTGCGACAGCTCTATGACTGTAACTGGATCGTTGTCAACTGTTCCTGTCCTGGAAACTACTTCCACGTTCTGCGACGACAGATCCTCCTCCCATTCAGGAAGCCTGTGAGAAGCGCACGCGCACGCGCACACGCACGCACACACACACACACACACACACAGTGTCGTTTAAAGTTATAATCCATGAACTTCCTCTTTGTCCCTCCAGCTGATTGTCTTCACTCCCAAATCTCTGCTGCGTCACCCAGAGGCCAGAGCCAACTTCGACGAGATGCTGCCTGGTACTATAATAGAGTATAATCAGTAGTATTGATCTGGGGAGCATCAGCATCACTCTTCCTCCTCCTCCTCCTCCTCACAGGAACTCACTTCCAGAGGCTGATCCCAGAAGCCGGTTTGGCGTCGCAGCGTCCTGACGAGGTGAAGAGGATCATCTTCTGCACGGGGAAGGTTTACTATGAGCTCACCAAGGAGAGGAAGAACAGAGAGATGGAGGGAGCCGTGGCCATCGCTCGCATAGAGCAGGTGAACGGGCGAGAACCGAACTCTGCACCGAACCCACCTGGGTGATGCACCCGAACACTGAAACAATGGCCTCCTCCCTCCTCTCCTCCAGCTGTCGCCGTTCCCGTTCGACCAGGTGAAGGCGGAGTCGGACCGTTTCCCCAACGCCGACCTGGTTTGGTGTCAGGAGGAGCACAAGAACCAGGGTTACTATGACTACGTGAAGCCTCGCATCAGGACCACCATCCAGAGAGCCAAGCCCGTCTGGTAACCGCCTCCACCGTCTGCGTATCGCGCCTCCGTCGCTGTTCGGTGATTTGACCTTTGCTGTGTGTGTGTGTGTGTGTGTGTGTGTGTGTGTGTGTGTGTGTGCGTGCGTGTGCGTGTGCGCGCGCGTTCCAGGTACGCTGGTCGAGATCCGGCAGCGGCTCCGGCAACTGGCAACAAAAACACTCACCTGATGGAGCTGCAGCGTTTCATCGACACGAGCTTCGACCTGGACGCTTTCAAAGATCAACAGTAGATCTGGAATAAACCCTCACCTGCCTGACCTTTGACCCCGCCCAGATTCAGTCGTGACATCCTTAACGCGCACACATACAGTAATACTACACACTGAAGTCTGTACTGTCTGAATAAGTAGTACAAAATACTGCATACTCCAGTATCATCAGCTTCAGATTAAAAAACGTGAAACTTGGATTTGGAATTTCTCTTTCTCGATGAAAGTTCTTTGGGTTCTAAAACCTGAACGGCATCAAAGCCTCCAATATGATCAATAAAAAAAAAGTAAAAATCAACATGTGAGGAGTCCTCTGAAAAGCTGTCCAAATACTTCATTCATGTGTGCGGAACTGTGTGCTTACTGGCGTATGTAGTATTACTAGAAGTGGTACTTCCCGCAGTACAGAACCCTCAGTATGTGTTTACTGTCGTCGGCATCAGGCTGAGCTCCGCCGCAGAAACCTGTGAAGTTTTATCAAATACTTTGTCTCGTTTTTTGTCCCTGACGCGGGGGCAGGTCCTGGTGGGCCGACCGCTGAAAGGTTTTTAGTGGCGAGACCCCCGCAGGCGGCGAGACCCCCGCAGGCGGCGAGACCCCCGCGGGCGGCGAGACCCCCTCCGTGAAAGAGGAGTCGCTCGATCTGTCGGAGGGAAGCCTGACGCTAACGGTCAGAAACGCGCGTCTTTCTCCGTCCGCACGCAGCGCTTATGACATCATCGCCACTATCCATCAGTCTCACCTCGGCTCGTCATTTTTTGTGTGTGTGTTTCCTTAGCAACATTAGCTTCGTTAGCGCACCCCATCAAAACGTAATGCGAGTTCAACTCGCTGGGCTGAGTGTAATATTTGAGCGTCGCAGAGGTGGGTGGAGGTTGTTTTTTTTTACACCCCTCGGGGTGTCGTAGCTCTTTAAAGAAAGTTTGTAGTCGGTCACCATGGCAACGCTTTACTGGGACATTCAATCGGTCTTTACTCTGAAGGGATTTTGGGGAATACAATGGATGACGCTCTCGCCCAGGCATCCCGACCAGAACCAAATGTCATGCTGATCATAATCTGATCTCTCTCTCTCTCGCTCGCTCGCTCTCTCTCAACCCGTGCCAAAATGGATCGCCGTTTGTTTCGTTCTTTCTGCGTGCGTCGAGCAGCTGAGTGAACTCTTGTCGGCAGGAAAAACAAAACGACAGCAGAAGATGAAATCGGCTGCAGGCGTTTTGGGGCTTCGGTGAAACAAAGAGGATGATTTATTTATTTTCATAATCGGGGATGGAGGTTCTCTTCATTATTTTTGCTTCATTCAATAAAGAATCCCGTATTCACTGAGGAATTCACTGTCTGCGTGTGCTTCTGAACTTTTTGCTTTTATAAAACAGTTTAAATCACACGATCTGAACCGTCAGGCTGAAACTTCAGACGTCGTCCCTTTCTTCTGGTCTATTGTGTTCCTTTGTTCTCATTCTTCTAGCATTACGTTCCTCCTCTTCTCCCTCGTGGCTCTTCACTCATCTTCCCTCTGACCTCACGTTCCCACGGTCTGTCAGACGTCAAATCAAATCGCTGTCACAGATGTGAGAAGGGGCATCCGTTGCCATGGAGACTGGCTGCCGATCACTTCATCGGATCCCTAGAAAATATTTCAGATGTCACCGGGCTGTTTCACACGGTCACAAATCGGAGTTGGTAGAAGAAGAAGAATTTCTCTCTGGCAGAGAAGCAGGAATGAAAGGCAAGTTTGACCAGGTGCACCATGGGAAATGTAGGACTCCAGTTGAACGTCTCAACTACAGATTGATAAACATGTAGGGAGTTAATGTCGGTGGTTAATAAATCATTAAGTATTATATAACCAAGTATGAGAACAGAGTTTGTGGTGCTAATAAATAATTATAACTTATTAAAAGCTTTATTTAAACGAACCAACGAACAGGGTCCGGTTCAGCCAGTCGGACCCTCTTCTTCATAAACCCTGTCCCATGGCAGGAATGGGGGTTTGTTTGTAACTGGTGTCCTCAGAAGTCTGACGGAGGCGGCCGAGCGGAAATGACTACAGTTACACCAGGGACCGTGGAGGATGCTCGCTCGCTCTCTCTCTCTCTCTCTCTCTCTCTCTCTCTCTCTCTCTCTCTCGCTCTCTCTCTCTCTCTCTCTCTCGCTCTCTCTCTCTCTCTCTCTCTCTCCCTCTCTCTCTCTCTCTCCCCTGCTGTCTTGTCTTCAAACCGCTGCCTTTCACGACCACGCTGAAGCGGCTCTCACGTCAGACTCTCCGTAGGTCGAAGCCACATTTTTTTGTATTTCCTCCCGTCCGGCTGGGGCGATGCTGCCGCCCCCTTGAAGCCGGATAATCAGACACAGAGCCGGCCAGCGGGGACAGTTAACGCCGGAGCGCTTGGGTGAATCGCGGTGCCTGTGCAGCGTTTTCCCGGCCGTTCTTCTGGATTCGGGGCCCGTGTTTGACCCGGTATTCCCGGACTCTCTGTGGCTTTGGGTGCGTTCGGTTCTAGATGCCCCGGAGGCCCGTTGAGCTCGGACCGCGGAGACCCGGAGCAGCGCTTGGACACCGGCTAAGTCGAGGAGGTAACGCTGCATTGAGAGACATATTTCTGCCCTTTCTGTCCAGCGGAGATAATCGGCGTGTGTGTCTGAGTTAACGCGGGCTGTCGGTCGTTAAAATACAAAGTGGGCTGTTTACTATGAATCCACATGTTAGCTAAAATAAGGTGAGTGTTTTGTGTTTGAGGAAGAAGCTATCTGGTAGCTAACGGTTAGCTTTGTAGCATTCCATTGTCAAAACCGATGGGTTAGCTAAACTAGCTTTGTATCTTCTGTAAATGTATAATAGAATTGTAATAAAACTTGTGCATTTGACAGATCAACGGAGGTTTCAAACCTTCTTTCGTGACATTATAAACGCTAAACGGTGTTGGAGAGGGGGAAAAAACCATAAAACGCCGCTCGAAAGTAACCGTCTCTTTAGCATGATAATGCTAGGATCAGCGCGAGTGTGGCGAATTCTACTATGACGATGCCGTGACCTGCCGTTCTCCGCCTCTGATTGGTTCATAGTTATTTATTTTTGCACATATTCCAACCAATCGTCATTCGACAAAGTCGAACATTAACTTCCGGTTAACACGGTTTAGCCAATCAGTGGCATTGAAGGGCGGGACATACCTTCACTATAGTACGCTTCTAAATTTAGCTTGTAAGCGCCGGGAGCTCTCTCTGTTAGCGTGTTAGCGTTAGCTTCTACCTGATTGCAACACTGCAAGGAATCTCAAAATGTCTCCGCTAACTGTCATTTTGTGCTTTCACTGCTCGTCTGAGACGTTACGACCGTTTAACGACGCAACACCGGCCGGTGCAGCTCGTTTATTTAACGACAATATCCGCAATTGATAATATTAGGCGCGTTCACGTCTGACGTGCACGCGGCTGGAGGAAGCAGCCCTTCAGAGTTCGAAACCAGTTTTTCGTTATTTTTCACGGCGGTTGATTGAGCTGTTATTCATTCATATTTGCGTGGAAGTCTTTGACAACGCCCACAAGCGTGAGACGATCAAAGGGGACGTTTTCGTGCGCTGCGAATTCAGTTAAAACACAAAGCGTTAAATCCCACATCATTAATGGTGGTTCCTCAGAACGGCACCACAAACATTCCGGGTCTGATGGAGCCTTTTCTGGGTCAGCGGCAGTAACTACACCTGAGCTGGTGATGGTGATGATGATGATGATGATGATGATGCTCAGGAGGTCACGTCTGCTAAGTGGATGCTAATCGCTTCGTTTCCAGCTGTGAGTGTGAAGATGAGACTAGCTGTTGATCTGGATCGAACTATTTCTATTTCCAACACGGACTGTCTCTTGTTATTTAGTGCTCATCTGACAAATCCCAACTGCTTTTAGGAATCTGCGCTATGTGAGCTCAGGGCAACCTGAAACGGGAGAACGCATGCCTCCAACCCGAGGCGGCCCAAGCGGCTAAATTTACCAGCTTTGTTATCTGCCATATATTTCATAAGCAGGCGGCTAAACGACGACACTCTCAGTCGCGGCGTGTTGCGTGAGAAAACGACTGACATTTTAATAAAATCCTGAAAAACTAGTGGCTGATGTTTCTGTAATGTAATTGTTGACACTGTCAGACTTCTTTACTGCAGCTTTCAAATTTCCAATCTTATTTTATCAGATAACTTGTGCAAAAGGTTACCCTGCAGACCTGTTTTATGCACCTGTTTAGTGCACAGCAGTATTTTGCTTTTACAAATAGAAGGAAACGGCAGTGCTGCATGTCGTGCACGCCTTCACTCGGGGTGAATACCATTATTAAAAGGTGCCGGTCACGCGCCTGCTCTACCTGTAGTCGCACGTGCTTCCAGCGGTACGTGTGAAGGAACTCCAGTGTTAAAGGCAAACAGAAATATGTTGTCAGACCGGTCGCCCCGAGGTTTTCGTCTCATTAGCCGGCTGCTATTATGAAGCTTTGCATGCAGGATCAGTGGGACGTCATAAAAGTCACCTTTGACGGGTGCAGCCCATCGGACTGACGGCGCTTTGTCCCGTTTCGTCCCTCGAGCCGGTGAGTTAGCAACGCTGTTAGAATGGAACCAGAATTTACTCTTCCATGAAACGACTGGCTAAATGTTTTACATAATATTAGTATTTTGTATTTTGTCAGCTTCTCTGGCTATTTGGGATCATTCGTTTGGATCTATTTCAAGTATTTATCGGTTGATCTCTTGGCGGTTCAGAATGTTTCTAGAGTTTAGACTGCGGCGTCTCTCTGACGCTGGCAGGTGCAGCTCAGGTGAGTCGTGTGACTCAGGTGTGATCAGCTGGGCGTGGCTGCTGGTTCGGGAGCGCCTTACTGGCTTGATTTAGTTGTTTTACCTGTTTGATTGTTCTGAGAGTTCTCCGCACGAATGAGATTTACCTTCTCCGGGTTTTTGGTTTTGCAGTTGTTCAATGCTTAACCGGGCTACCTAGCGTCCTACATGCATCCTACCGGGTTACCTAGCGTCCTACATGCATCCTACCGGGTTACCTAGCGTCCTACATGCATCCTACCGGGTTACCTAGCGTCCTACATGCATCCTACCGGGTTACCTAGCGTCCTACATGCATCCTACCGGGTTACCTAGCGTCCTACATGCATCCTACCAGGTTACCTAGCGTCCTACATGCATCCTACCGGGTTACCTAGCGTCCTACATGCATCCTACCAGGTTGCCTAGCGTCCTACATGCATCCTACCAGGTTACCTAGCGTCCTACGTGCATCCTGCCGGGTTAGCTAGCGTCCTACATGCATCCTACCGGGTTAGCTAGCGTCCTACATGCATCCTACCGGGTTAGCTAGCGTCCTACATGCATCCTACCGGGTTAGCTAGCGTCCTACATGCATCCTACCGGTTTGGCTAGCGTCCTACATGCATCCTACCGGGTTAGCTAGCGTCCTACGTGCATCCTGCCGGGTTAGCTAGCGTCCTACATGCATCCTACTGGGTTAGCTAGCGTCCTACATGCATTCTACCGGGTTAGCTAGCGTCCTACATGCATCCTGCCGGGTTAGCTAGCGTAATTCTGGGGTCAGGGATGTCATATGACACAACCCTGTTAATATCTTAGTAGGCGGGACTTCAGTATTCTGCTAGTCAGTCGGATCCTACTAAGAAGCTCCCTGGATGGTTCGTGTTACCTGTCTTAATGTCTCGGATCAAAGTCCACCAGCCAATGAAAAGTGAACTTTATCACCCAGTAAAAGTCACTCCATCTTTTCATCCTTAGTGACTTCATTCAGTTGATCAGATGTTTCTAATCAATTTTGTTAATTTGTGGTTAATGTCACTTCAGCCAAAGGTGATTTATTAGAGGACGGATGAGTTAAACATTAAACAATTTAGATCAGATGTTAAATTAATTTTTTAATCATGTATGTGAAAATATAATAATTCCAGGATTAATTAATCAATCACAAATGTCTGAATCCTCGTTAATCGGGTTTTATCAAACTGCTCGTGTTCATTTGTAGATTTCCTTCTGAGGAAATCCAGATGACGGTGAGAGTGATGCTGCGTTTACTGACTCGGTGCGATCCTGGAAAGTTCACTCGTGAGTCACTGCAGCGTGTCGCCTCGTCGTCCTGGCGACGGTGCACCCGACCACGTCGCTCGTCATTGGATCGTTTAGTCACGGATGAAAATAAACGCCACAATCTGTGCTCGAGTGTTTTGATTGTGGAAAACCATTTCCTGTTCATTCGTTGAGCCCGTCGGGACCGAGCACAGAACATTTTGGTTCCGTCGGATTTCTGGCCGTTTGTCTCGTCGGGTTGAACATCGGGTGCAGAGCTTCAGTTCGTTACCTGACGAGGCCGCTGGGTAATGTAGTTCTGCTTGTCTGCTGGTAATTATATCACTCTCTGTATCTCCAGGAGTTCATCTGATTGGATGCCGCAGAGCTGACTCCGCCCACCATGAACCCTTTAAACCAGATGAAGGCTGGACTGGCCAACAACCCGCACAGGTACGTCTTTTTGACTCAGTCAGAGGTGATGCACCTGTGGCCACGCCCACCTGTGACGAGACAGTACAGGAATGTGGAAACCACGGAAACCAGGTGTACAGTGGCTGTTGGGGGGGGGGGGTGATTAACCTTTCTGTGACACGCCCCCTTCCTACCGCAGACGGCGGACTCAGACAAACTTTGATTGGGGTTCGAATATTTCAACGAAATCTCATCCCAATCCCTCTTTATGCTTTTTAGACGAGGTCGCGTTATGATTGGACTACAAAGTCATGTGGGTGTGTTTTACGGAAAGGTCAATCGGGGCGTCGCTGTCCACAGATCTGAGATCAGATCCAAACGAGCTGTGTTTTAATCCCCCTCAGTTATTTCTCATTTCTCTGAAAGGTTGTTGGTTAAAGACGTAAATCCTTCAAATGCATTTAAACTCGTCCGGTCGAGTCGGGTGCAGCCGAAGACGAACTTTAACGTGATTCGCTGTGTGCAGTGAAGGCTCGTACCCCTACGACCCCTCCAGCTGGCAGCAGCCCACCAATCAGCCCACAGGATCGCTCTCCGTGGTAACGACCGTGTGGGGCGTGACCAATCCCTCGGCCAGCCAGGTACGACGCCACGTTTACGGAAGCCCCGTCGAGTGTATCTAGCAACTGAGGAAGAGGATGTGTGTCTCTGTCAACCAGGGTCTGGGTGGGGGCGTGATGGGGCCCGGGACTAACCCGGGAGCCGGGCCCATGATGCAGGGGCCCGGGGGGCCGAGCATGGCCGGCGGCCCCGGAGGCTACATGGGACAGCAGGGCTACGGAGAGCCGAGCAAAGGCTACATGAGCCAGGGCATGTACGGCCGGACCACGGGGGGCTACCCCGGAGGACCGGGGGGCTACGGGGGGAGGTGGGTGTGTCCTCGCCACTGACGGAGACGATGGAATTGTTTCGCTTTTCAACGCCTTGTTTTATTCCTGGAAGCCTTTGTCTCAGTTTGACCTTTGACCCCGTCCGTCCTCAGTTACCCGTCGAACGCCGGGGGCTCCAGAGGGTCAGCTGAGTTCACTCAGGCAGCCGCTGCTGCTGCCGTCGCCGCCGCCGCCGCCGCCACGGCCACAGCCACCGCCACGGCGACCGTCGCCGCCATTCAGGAGAAGCAGAACCAGGAAATGAGCTACGGCCAGGTAGAGCAGTTGGTGCGCCCTCTACTGGAGACGAGAGGCATCCCTCGGGGTTATTGTAGTTCATTCAGGCTCATGATTTATTCCTGATGTTTGGAGACGTTAAAGTCTGTTTATGGTTGATGTCGGTCAGGATGAGTTAAGCTAGTTAAACTAGTTAAACTAGTTAAACCTGAAACCTTTGGTGTGACGGCACCAAAACAAAAGTCTCTTTGTGCCACTTCCTGGTCGTGTGTATAAATAAATATCAATAATTGATCTGCTCTGTTCTTCAGATGGGAGGTCCAGCCTATAACAACCAGTTCATGGCCCACTCGGGCCCCCGCGGCCCCCCTAGCATGGCTCCTGGAGGTCTTGGTCCAGGGCCTAACAGGGGACCGCCCTCAATGGGTCCAATGTACGTTTCTGGAGGTGGCCCCCAGAGGGTCCCTCAGCACCCAAACTACAGTTCTGGACCACAGCAGGGCCACCTGAGGCCCCCACAGAGCCTGAAACGGCCCTACAGCTCCGAAGTGAGTCCGTATGAAGCTCTTCACTAATGAATGGTCCGGTCTGGGTTGGTCCGGGTCTGGGTTGATCCGGTCTGGGTTTGGTCCGGGTCTGGGTTTGGTTCTGGATAATCTGTTCATGTTTAAAACCAGCATCATGAACCAAAGCTGTGACGTTTCATGTGTTCTTCCTCTTCCTCTCTCTTCGTCATCCTCAGTCGTTTCCCGGGATGTCTCAGCAGTACGGCGTCCCGGCCGGCTCCAATGTGAACGTCATGTCCGGGCCTGGCGGTGCCGCCGGTGCAATTCCGGGTTCAGGTGCAGGCGGCCATGCCGGACCCGGGCACTACTCCGGCCCCAGCATGCTGTACCATCCAGGTGAGGCTGGGGGGGGTCTTCTCTGAACGTCCACGCGGTTAGCCTAGCTTAGCACGAAGATCGTGTTCTCTGTGATGCATGATGTCTTTGCTGTGCCTGCAGCTCCTGGTGGTCCAGGCCCCACCCCTCAGCGCTCTGGCTCCTCCCCCGCCTATCAGAGCCATAAGATGCCCCTTCCACAGTACAGCCCCTCTGGACCGCCCAACTCGCAGTACTACAAGGTGAGGACAGTTAACGCGGGGGGGGGGGGGGGGGGGGGTAGAAGCAACACTGAGTGGATCATGGTTCTGTTTCTGTGTTTGCAGCAGGAACAGTTCAACGGTCAGGGAGGGGGTCTGACCACTGGGGGCGCTGCTGGGGTCTACAACTCCTTCAACCAGCCGTCGGGGGTACGTTTCTACCCCGATACGGTTCTTGTTCTTTGACGGACATCGCAGAACGTTTATTAGAACGTTCCCTGGAGGTCCAGTTACTCTGTAGTTGGAGAACCGTTCTGTACCGCTGTCACTCATCCCTCTCTCTCTCCCTCTCTCTCAGCCTGGGCGAGGGTTGCCGGGTTACCCCTCCTCCCCAGTTCCTGGGAACCCCACCCCTCCCATCACCCCAAGCAGCTCAATGGCTCCGCCCTACATGTCACCTGGCAACAGCGACGTCAAACCGCCGCCCTCGTCCTTCCTGCCTGACATTAAACCGAACATGGCCGGCCTCCCGCCCCCTCCCGCTACGGGTACACGCGCGCACACGCACACATGCACGCACGCACGCACACACGCACACACGCACGCACACACACACAGATAGACTTTGATAATCACCTTATCATTTAAATAAGAATGTGCGTATCTTCTAAATATCAATGATTTAATTAGTTTCATTCAAGTTTAAACTTTACGTGATCAGACTATTTAATTTTTTGATTAATTGCGTAAACGTATTAAAAATACATGAAAGTGTCTCAGAATATTTTTCAAAGGTTAATGCTTTAACATTTAATGTAAACGAATCCTCGAGGCAACGTAATTGAATTTGAAGTAAAACAGCAACGGCGTCCAGATTGTGATGTCACAGATGGGACTGTGTGCCCTCGGTGTCTCCAGGTAACCCTAGCGACGACCTGCGGCTGACCTTCCCGGTGCGTGACGGCGTTGTCCTGGAGCCCTTCAGACTAGAGCACAACCTGGCCGTCAGTAACCACGTCTTCCAGCTGAGAGACTCCGTCTACAAAACGCTCATTCTGAGGTGGGGGGGGGGCGCACGCACACACGCACACGCACACACACGCCCCGAGTGAGTGAGCAAAGGTGGCTAATGTTTGCGTGTGTGTGTCAGGCCGGATCTGGAGCTCCAGTTTAAATGTTACCACCACGAGGATCGGCAGATGAACACCAACTGGCCGGCCTCCGTCCAGGTCAGACCTTCGTCTTCCTCCTTTGATCTGGGCGGGAATCTTAAACGTAACGCTTAGCGTCATGCTAATATGCTAACGACAGAGGACCAGCGTTATTTGAGTGTTGGTGGGCGGAGCTTACATCAGACAATGGATCAGATTCTTTGGAAGGGTTGCTCTCCTGTCTGCTGCTGCCCCCTACTGGGCTCAGTAGTTACCCACTGGTCACAGAGGCTCTGTTCTGTTTATCTTATCCTCCCTCTTCCTCCTCCTCCTCTTCCTCCTCAGGTGAGCGTGAATGCGACTCCTCTCACCATCGAGCGAGGTGACAACAAGACTTCCCACAAGCCTTTGTACCTGAAGCAAGTCTGTCAGCAAGGCAGGAACACCATCCAGATCACCGTCACCGCCTGCTGCTGCGTACGAGCGCGCCCACGCACACGCACACACACACACACACGCACGCACACGGAGCCGGGCGGGGCGTAACCCGAGTGCGTTTCTCCTCACAGTCGCACCTGTTCGTCCTCCAGCTGGTTCACCGTCCGTCGGTCCGCTCCGTGCTGCAGGGTCTGATGAAGAAGAGGCTGCTGCCCGCAGAGCACTGCGTCACCAAGAGTAGGTCGTCCCCCGTTACCGACGGCGACGGGCTCGCCCGCGCTGCCTCTTGATCTGAGCTGATCTGTGTGTCTCAGTAAAGAGGAACTTCAGCAGCGGGTCGATTCCCGGGACGCCCGGGCTCAACGGCGAGGACGGCGTGGAGCAGACCGCCATCAGGGTCTCGTTAAAATGTCCCATCACTTTCCGCCGCATCCAACTCCCCGCCAGAGGTCACGACTGCAGACACATACAGGTCAGAACCGGTTCAGGCCGCCCTGCGACGCCGCGGCAACGCAAACTGAAAGCGATTGGCTCATCGGTTCTCTCGTCTGTGTGCAGTGCTTTGATCTGGAGTCGTACCTGCAGCTCAACTGTGAGAGAGGGACGTGGCGATGCCCCGTGTGCAAGTAGGTCCCCATCGCATATTATGGGATGTGCCCACTGACTGATAAGATTCCAGCTCGTTGGGACAAGAACCGGTTACTGTTGTCATGATGTCAGACTGTCGCCGAGGAAACGCGCTGATGGGCTAGAGTTAAAAGCTTCTGTTCTCGATGCGATGACATCATCAAACACGAACAGTTTATAGTCGCAGGAGTTTAGTCTCCGATCTGTTCACAGATCTGGGATCAGCGTTTCCTGAGTGTTGTTAAAATAAAACTAGGTCGGGAGGATTGTTTAAAACCAGCAGGGGGCAGCAGAGCGCCTCTGCAGCATCCAAAGAAGAAGTGAAGAGACAGACCTGTAATGAAAGTCCAATGATAATGTGGGCCGAGTCCTGGACCCGGGTCTCTGTCCAGACCGGCTCCAGGTTTCCGCGGTAACCCGAGACCGACCCCTCCGCCGCCGCGTTCGATGATGATGATGATGATGATGATGATTAGAGGTTGATCTGAGAACGGTTCTGATTGTATTTCATCGTGTGGCCAGTAAAACGGCTCTGCTGGAGGGACTGGAGGTGGACCAGTACATGCTGGGAATCCTCATCTACGTCCAGAAGTGAGTCGGCCGACCTCCGAAGTCCCGCCATTAGTCCGGGTCAAAGCATCAGTCACCGAGAGAAGCTCCTCCCCTTCCTCCCCCTCAGTTCGGAGTACGAGGAGATCACCATCGACCCCGTGTGCAGCTGGAAACCGGTTCCGGTGAAGCCGGACGTGCACGTGAAGGAGGAGTCCGACGGTCCGATGCTGAAGCGCTGCCGGACAATCAGCCCGAGTCACATGGTCCTCCCCAGCGTCATGGAGATGATCGTGTCGCTAGGCCCCGCCCCTTCCTCTGCAGCCGCCTCCTCGCCGATGCCCTACACCTCCCACACGCCCGACTACCCGGGTCCGGGTAAGAGGGACTCGTCTTTTCGCTCTGATCGGATCGGAGATCGATGAAGTTATTGATCGGGTTCTGTGGCTCCTCCTCAGCGCCGTCCTATCCCAGCCAGTCTGCTGGTTTCTCAGAATTCACCGGTCCTGGGACTCCGGGCGTCGGGGGGGACTTCTCTTCCCCCGGCCCCCCCCCCCTCTCCTACCAGTCGGAGCTCTCCAGTGCCCTCCTCGCCCCCGACAAGCCCCCCCCCCACCCGCTGGCTGGACAGGTAACGTGTCGTCGTGTCGGTTTCCTCCGTCGTGTTGCTTTTCCCCCAAAGTTCTCACCTCCTCCGCTCCCTCTCTCAGATGTCGGGCCGACTGGACTCCACTTCCCATGGTGCCCCTCTTTCCCAGCATCAGTCGCAGGGCCTCCACGCCGGTTCACCGATTGGGAATCAGATGATGCAGCGTAGCAACCAGAATCCTCGTCTCCAAGGCGACGGCTCCTTTGGGCTTGGGGCGTCGGCGGACGTTCCGGAGCCGACTTTGGATGTGAGTGAGAACCAATCAGAACGCGGTGATGTCATTAGAGGCGGGTTTTCACCACCGGCTCGCTGTAAATCTTCTGGTTGTGTGTTTCACCACTTCCTGTCCTGCCTCCCTGTTTCCACGGTTACTACCCCCCCGACCGTCGCGCCTTCGTAGCCTCTGTACGGAACAGCAGGGGCGTCGGTCCCTCCTTGAACCGGCCGTCGGGACAGTTCCGTCGTCGTCATGACAACGATGCGGCGGCGGTCCTTTTCCGGACTGTGACGGTTTCGCTCCGTTGTGTTTCCTCAGCTGCTTCCCGAGTTGACGAACCCGGACGAGCTGCTGTCCTACCTCGGACCTCCGGACCTGCCCAACAACAACAACGACGACCTGCTGTCCCTGTTTGAGAACAACTGAACTCCTCCGGACCTGGACCTGGACCTGGACCAGAACCAGAACCGATTTTACTGTAAAATACGAACGTCGTCTCCTCGTCCACGAACCCGTCGGGCGGGCGGCTTGGCCGGGACGGCGCTCGGCTTCTCAACGAGTCTTTTACGTGCGGCGATGAACTCCGTCGTAACTTTTAGTGTTTGTTTTTTTTATTCTCTAAACTGAAGCTCCGTCCTTCAGCCGGGGGGGGGGGGGTGAAAAGAGGAGCTTTAAAGGGGCAGCCCGCTCTAGATAAGCCGACGCTTGTTGCTTGCACTCAGCCGCTGTCTCCTGATCGTTCCACTATTCCCGTTTATCGTTCTAATCTCTGGGGATTCATGTTCTAGTCGATCAATAATTGCCCTTAAAAGCGACTTTGAAACAAACGCCACGGTCTGATGTCCAACAAGCGTCTCCAGACGGCCCCGGTCCCTCGTTTGGGTGTCCATTCTGCCTTTAATGTGGGGACCCTGGGGGGGGGGGGTCTTATTTTATAGCTCAATGTTTGAATGTGACCATGTTGTTTCAAGGATTTTATTAAAATGTGATTTGGTCCCAGACCAGAGTGTTCCCTGAAGCCATTAGAATCCAGACCAACCCAACTGGTTCTGAACCGGTCCGGGCCGCTCTGCGGGTCGAAGACGCGCGTGACCTCGTCCAAAATGACGCCGGATGGATGATCCAAAAAGAGGCCAGAGAACTTCTGGAGGCTGGAAAAAGACCGTTTTAATCTCACCTAAAATAAGACGTTGAGCGCTTCGGCCAATCCGCTGCGAGCACGCCGCTAACTGAAGTCAGTTTCCTGTTCGGCAAACGGATCGAACAACCGAACAGTCGGATGGGTTAACATGGACCGTTTGTTTGATGAACACTAGTTTGTGCTTTAAGACGGTTCTTTCAAAAACCAAAACCTTTTTTTAGCGCGGATGTGTCTCCATGGCAACATGCTGGGTTTACTTTTGGTGCCGTGGCTGAGTGTAAACAAGCGTTTAATAATTCAAGCATTTTATCCGACGTAGAAGCGCGTTGGACGGACGGTTTTTCAGCGCTTCGTCACAAACTGTGAAAGAAAAAGATAAATCGGTTGCTCAGAAAGCTGCGGCTGTCCCGTCCGACCGGCAGAGGGTCTGTCTTCATCCTCCTCCTCCTCTTCATCCTGTATGTTGTAAAGTGAATGGGAGAAGCTGATCACATGTAGTGACGCTAATAAACCGATAACCTTTGTAAATTAATAAACATGATGGAAAGACAACGTTTTCACTTAATTACTTTACATTTAAACTTATATTGAATCATTCTATGTGAATTATGCTGATCACACGATCTGAGCCCTGATGGGCTGAGGTGGTTTGTAGGCGTGGCTTACTCTTGACTAGGTAAAAAGGTGAGCAGACAGACAGATGCGGATCCTTTTTTAAGTTATCTTTGTTTATGCTTAAAATTGCTGGAAATGGAACGAAATAATCCAACAATAGGAAACCTCTGCGGGATTACACCGGTACCGGAAGTAGATTTCTTTAAACATATTTAATGAGCAAACCGTGTGTGTGCGCGTGCGCGTGCGGTAGTCCAGCCTAAAACGATTTTTTTTCATCAGCATGTGCTACGTAGGTTGAGACGAGCGCCATGCAGTCTGTAGTGGTCACCACTAGATGTCACTACATACACGGAACCCCGAGCCTTCAGGTGAGTGAGGCGTTTTCAGTCACAGCTGATGCTAATTGATGATTAAATATCCAATCAGATGCAGTTACAGACAGCTGATGCTGATTGGCTAATCTAATCTCACTGTCCTGCTCTGATTGGTCTATCCCTTCATAGCAGCCGAGAGCCTCAACAGGTACCGACGGCTCCGGGTCTCCAGCATCGGGTTTCAGTTCCCACCATGAATCAGGCACACTCACAAGCTATTGAAAAATGTTCAACTTTATTACATCTCTGTAGTTGTCATTAGTTTATCTACAGTTTAAAGTAAAGTAAAGTAAAGTAAAACAGCCGGGACGTCGTATCCAACTATTGAGTTTGTACCGATACTGCGTCCACGTCCACGCAACATTTCTCTTCAAAATTAAGAACGCTAATGCCGCTTAATGCTGAGACAGCGTGGTGTCGGCATCGCCAAGGCAACCAGCATCCCATCGGAGGGAAGCCAGTTCCGTTTCACACCCGACACAAAGTGAATTTTCCCAAACTGTTTCTCACACGGATGCCGTCGTTTTCACTCTGCGTTTGGTGGCACCCGCCCTTTGACCTCCAACATGGCCGCCAGCGCTGAACCCCCCACCACGATCGCGCTCTGAAAACACTTTTCTACCAACAGAACAAAAGGTTTAAATTAAATGTGTACAAATACTACAGAGTTTGTGACGCGTCCTTTAGCAGCCTCTCTCTGCTGCCGTCCTCTTCTTCCCAGAATGCCTCGTTTTCCTCTTGCCCTGTCTCTGGCGCCGCCGGCACACGCCTTGGCCCTTGCTCTTCCCTGAGGCCGGCCGGCCGACGGCGGTGCACGCCAGCCCCGCGGCGCACTCGCAGCGGCCCAGCTTCCTCCTCATCTTGGTGGAGCCCTGCAGCAGGCAGGCCTCGCCCTCCACCGGGATCCTCTGGCACCGTTTACCGGTCAGGTACCGGACGCAGCAGAGGCCGGCCGCGCAGTCGCCTGACCGGACGCAGCTCGCCATCTCTGGAGCTGGAGGACAGGTGGACGTTATCGCCGGTCTTTTCCCAATGCGGCGACCTCCGACCTTTGTGTCTGACTCACCTTTGGTCCTGTTGAAGCCGTCCACGCCGCTCTGCGGCTCCGCCTCTGGTTCTCGCCGTCGGTCCTGGGAGGACGGTCTCCTCTGAGCTCTGTTGGTGCAGCTTCCCTTCTGAGTGACAGACGGACAGGCAGGTGAGAATCTATCACCTGCGTCACCGTCACCATCTCCATGACAACCGATACTGTTTGAACAGTTTCTTCAAATGTGACTCTTGCCGCTGATGGACTTTCTCCTCGCCGCCTTGGAGCGTTAGCTCGAGTAGCACTTTATATTCCTCAGGCTCACGCTCGCTGTGCGCTCTCTGAGACTAACCTGAGGCGCCTCACAGTCGGGCGTGGAACACGAAGGCGTGGGGTCGCGACGGGCGTTGAAATCCTTCCCCACGCGGGGTCGCGTTGGACGCTCCGCCTGCTCGCCGTTAGAGCGATCCTGATGGACAAATGAGACGCAGAGAAGAGGCTAGCATTAGACGAATAGGTAGCAACAGGCTAACATCTCCCTGCAGGTGAACAGGTGGGATCTGAACCCACAACCTCCTGACTGGGAGATGATATTAATGTCTGTTTTTATTAAACACTTGAGTTCAACTGAAGTAAATGTATCGATTGTGTTGTTTGAAATGTTTACTAATCAACTAAATCTGTGTCTTTAGAAGAATATTCCCGGATCTCCGCCCTGAGCCGGATCTGCTCCCCACAGAACCGGATCCATTCCCTGAGGTTGACACACAGACTGACCGGCAGACGGACCTCAGAGGCATCGGTGAAGAGAATCTCCAGAAAGTAAAAGTACAAGTAAAAGTACAAAAACAAGTCGAGCTCCTCTTACCGTCTGCTCGGAGCTGAGCTCCGACTCCTTCGAGGATCTGATGGTGTTGGAGTCCAGAGCCAGACCACAAACCAAGGACACGCACAGGAAGCTCCGCCACATCCACATCCTCCGATCAACGATCAATCACGTCCTTCTTTCACTCGGAGGAAATCCTGCTGCAGAGCCACAACTTTAATTCTGGCTCAAAATGATTTCTCTCGTTATTGAAATCTTTCCAAAATCTTTTTTTTTTTTTAAGTGGAAAAAGAAGAATCAATTTGTTTTCTAGAAGGTTTCAGTGTTTCAGCCCCGAAAAGGTGAATAACTTCTCCAGGTATTTCTCTTGAGCGCTCCTCTGCGCTCTGTTTGTGCTGCCTTCAGGTGCGCTTGGTTTTTATAGCTCTCCCTCCCCTCTGATCCGTCCTCTTTCAGCTGCCTTTGCCTTCAGAAGTCTTCATGTGGCGTTTGATGCTCGACCGCATCAGTCGACATGCGAGAGCGCCGCCTCTGCTTCCTTCCTGGAAGCCTGGCAGCCTCAGGTGAGAGGGGACGTTTGATACGTGACACCGCAGAGAGATTAAAACACACCTGGAGACAGGCGCAGGGGCAGCGGCGTGTGTGTGTCTGTGGCTTCGCTTCATGTGGTCTGAAATGTGGCGATAAAGACTCATTAGAGTTGAAGCCGTCTCTGTGAAGCGGGCGGATGTTTACGGCTGATTAAAGGCGATTACGAGACAGAAGGGAACCCGTTTGATGACGACACCGGCAGGTGAACGCTGATCTCAGCTCTCTGGACACGGCACAATCGATTTTAGGTAAAGAGAGGTGACATGTGAGGAGCCTGAACCCCCCCCCCCCAGGGCCCAAACGACCACCTTTCACTGAAATCCATATCCTGCTTACAAACAAACAAACAAACAAACTGAGCGATCACATGGCCCCTTCCACCTTGCTGGGATCTGGTCCCTCGGGGTCGAGTTTGAAAGTGGAGCATGAACCCAACAGAAACCCAACCCGAAACTGTTCCTACTCTCCAGATAAATGGCCGCTACCTTTGGGCCATTTATCTGGAGAGTAGGAACAGTTTCGGTGTTCAAACAAATCGGTTTTCAAACAGTATTATTGAAAGACTTATGTTCGATAACCGAGGTTCCACTATATATGTGTGTGTATATATATATATTATATATATATAGAGAGAGAGAGAGAGAGCGAGTTTGCAAACGTTGGTTTTACTACTTCATCACTTTTAGTGGAAGCTGCTTCATCCATTGCTGCTCACACGTATGAGCTGACAGGAAACATGTCACAAAGAGAAAACAGCACTGCAAACAGACCTGGGTGTGTGCGTGTGTGTGTGTGCGTGTGTGTGTGTGTGTGTGTGTGTGTGTGTGTGTGTGTGCGTGTGTGTGTGTGCGTGTGTGTGTGTGTGTGTGTGTGTGTGTGTGTGTGTGTGTGTGTGCGTGTGTGTGTGTGTGTGTGTGTTCAGTAATCGTGAGCATCTGCTATCCTTTTATTGAAGTCCTGGAACAACCTCCAGGCTGGAGACCTTATCACACACACACACACACACACACACACACACAGGTCAGAGGATGTGTTGTTTGCTGGTGTGTAGATGAGTGTGTGTCCATATTGTCTGGTTTTATCAGAAGAGCAGCGAGGAAACGTTCACCTCCTCCTCTCCTCCTTCCTCTCCTCCTTCCTCTGTCCATCCCTCCCTCCTCGGGTCGGATAGAGGCTGCGGTCGGTCCATCAGCAGCTCAGAGAAGAAGACGAGCGTCCAGTCGTCCAGGTAGGACCCGCCTGTCTCGTCTGCACGCCAGATGTCTGTCCATCGGACCTTTTATTTCACATTGTCATCTTAAAACAATCCAGTCCTTCAAATTTCATCGACCACATTCATGAGCTTTTGTTTTGAAAATTATATATCTTTTTTATTTAAAGTTTAAGTTCAGCCGTGATAATTCTTTCCCATTAGATTTTATTTTATGGGTATATATAATAATAATAATAATATGCTGAGCTCAGTTTGTATCTCATATACGGTATATATATTGTTGAAACCTTTATTTGTTCGGTCTCAGGTTTTCATACACTTTCGTGGATGACGAGTGTATTTGTTCGGTTATTGATGATCACATGTTGCTGTGTCATGTTTCCACTCTTGACTGGATCGAGCAGCGTGTTTGATGATGATGAATATATTTATTAGATAGAATGTTACAGTACAAGTACAGTCAAACATCCTGTCTAAGAGGAGCAATTCAAAAAAGTCCTTGCGGTCGTGTTTCCGTTGAAAGTCCTTAGTACATAGATTTTTACAGGTTTGTTTCTCTGCAGGATCAAACTAAAATCACATTTCAGATCAATTTTTGAGAGAGAGAGAGAGAGAGAGAGAGAGAGAGAGAGAGAGAGAGAGAGAGAGACTAATAGGTGTGTGTGTGAGCGGTAACCCTGTTAGTGATGGATGAGAGAGCCTCTAAACTAATCTTAGAGGGAGAGGTATAAACGGAATATTTTGATGCTATGTTAATTTTATACTGGCTTTATGTCTTATGAATTATGCTTATCTTATTATAAAGACTTGAAACAGGGGGGGAGTGGCCAACGTGGCTCCCGCCTCAGTCCAGAAACTCCCCAGTTCCTCTCAACAGACTCCAGATTGGACCTCGGCTCTCGAAAGCACTGTCGGCTCCGTCTAATATCTGGAGCGTCTGATAGCAGGTTGTTTTAATAAAGATCCGTTGTCTTCACTGTTTCTTTATTAAAACACGGAAAACTAACATGTCGCACAGAGAGGAGGTGTTTATTGTAGAAATGTCTGAATCTGTTTTCATGTTCGTTTCTCCATGAAACATTTTGAAACCTTCAAGATCTTAAAATGTTTTACAGTGTACCTTTAATTAGTAATGAATACATGATTTGATATCGGATAATTAAATGCTTAAATTGCATGAAATTATAGTATTGTAATAGTAATATTAATTATCTTTTTGTGTGCATGTGTGTGTGTGTGCGTGTGTGTGTGTCTGTGTGTGTAGACATGGCGTGGTTCCATCAGAGTCGAGGTTCTCCAAGGCTCGTCCTGGTTGTGGTGTGTGTCGCTCTGCTGCTCGACAACATGCTGCTGACTGTGGTCGGTAAGAACACGCACGCACGCACACACGCACACACGCACACACGCACACACGCACGCACGCACGCACACACACACACACACACACTGAATATTTACTGTGATGTCAGATGTGTGGTTCACCACAGTTGTTGCTTCATTGTTTGTTATGGTGTGGAGTCGTGTGATGTGTTCAGGAACCAGATTGTGTAATAACGGTTCCTCGAGGAAGTTGCAGCTGCTGCAAACGCAAAATCCACAGATCAAAGTTGTCGTCAGCAGTTAGGCTCAGAGCTGGATGCAAAGGCTGCAGAGGACGCGCGCGCGACCCCCCCCCTGACCCTGAACTTTAAATCACGCAGTCACAGTTCACAGTTGTCGCCTTCGCTCGCTTCTCCTCCGACCGGTTTAAAGTGTACAAGGTCACTGTTGCTAAAAATAAGTTTTACCTGCAGATCGTTCTGTAGATTTTCGTATCTGCTTCTCAAATGTGTCTGACTCTAGGCCTTATCAGTAAATGTGCAAAAACCATGTCTAAATGTAGGCTGAGATTTGTGGCTGTGCAGCCGACTCTGCAAAAGCAGATTTGGAAGCCAATTGTACAAAATCATGTCTGTCATGTAAAGTCACGGAGGAAATAATAAGAGGAATGAACTGATTAATAGCATTAAAACAAAACTCCAGAAGAGGTCACGCATAACAGACAGACATTTTACACTCCCGTTTCTTAATGCTGAAAGTATGTCGAAGCCGTCAAGAAAAGTGGCCTCAGTATTATCGCTGTAATATATGCCACAGCCACCGGTGGCAGCACTGAGCACTTTGCTGCAGTACGTTTATGGTTTGAGAAAAGTCTTTAAATCGGTCTTCCTCCATCAGTGCCGATCATCCCAACGTTCCTCTACGCCATGAACCATCCGAGTCCAGAGCCCCCGACGGCCCGGCCGTCCCCGCCCCCTCGGCTCGGCCTCGGCGCACCACGCCCACCCACAGTGTCCACGCAGTCCCCCTCTGAAAGCTCCAACCTCCAGGCCGGTGCACCGGCCCAGGACGCACCGTCCCCCGTCCCCACCTACCCTCCTCTGCTGTCCCTGTTCGACAACACGACCTTCAGTCTGCAGGAGAGCCAGACCGAATCGAGCCCCAACGGCAAGCTGAGCGGGCAGACCAGCCTGATCCCAGACCTGCTGGCGAACGCGACTACTGACACGGTAGGTGGAGGAGGACGCCGACACGACAAGACGAGCGCTTGCAGGTGATTTATTCCTCTTTCTCCTCCGGCAGAACTCCTCCTGTCTCCAGGACAGTTTGTTTCTGGGAGAGGAAAATGTCCTCGTTGGCTTGTTGTTTGCTTCTAAAGCTCTTGTCCAGCTGCTCATCAACCCTTTCGTCGGCCCGCTCACCAACAGGTATCCCAGTGACCGATTTCAGGGCGCCGACACCGTCCTGCGTCTTTGTCTGATGTTGTTTTGTCAAACACAAATACCACGGTAAACATTTTGGGAAAGAAGTTGTTCTAATTTGTATAATTTATGTACAATGTGAATTCGTGGGGACTAAGAATAGAGCCTTGTGGGACACCAAGGGGAACAGGCTTGAAGCTGTTTCACTGTGTTGTGTGCCGCTTTTGGTGCCCTGAAGACTAAAAGACATTATTCATAATCACCTGAAACCGTTACTGTCCACTGACGATCGTTCCCCCGTCTGCAGGATCGGGTATCACATCCCCATGTTTGCTGGCTTCATCATCATGTTTGTGTCAACCATCAGTAAGTCTCACACGCACAGTAATAATGTGTTTTCATGACTACATGTCTAATGTGTGTGTGTGTGTGTGTGTGTGTGTGTCAGTGTTTGCGTTCTCAGGGACCTACGCTCTGCTGTTCTTCGCTCGTTCTCTGCAGGGAATCGGTTCTTCCTTCTCCTCGGTCGCAGGTCGGCGCTTCATTCAGGAAACATTCCTGTTTTCGGTCGTCTGAGGTTGTTCAACACCACAGAAGAAGACTTGTGAGCAATGGTTGTGTGTGTGTGTGTGTGTGTGTGTGTGTGTGTGTGTGTGTGCAGGTCTGGGTATGTTGGCCAGTGTGTACACTGATGATGAGGAGAGAGGCGTCGCCATGGGAATCGCTCTGGGAGGACTGGCTATGGGAGTCCTGAGTGAGACACACAAACACACACTTCTATGACAAAGCATGAAGTACATTTACTCCAGTACAGGTACTTGTACTTTGTTCCACACTTCTTTCATGTCTTGTTGCTTCACTTTACCTTAACTGATAAACAGAATCACAAGTTTAAACTGGTCCCCGGTGACTCGGGGAGGCGTCCAACCAACTGCCTCGTAAGCTGAAGAGTAGCGCGTAGCGGGTTTTGTTTCTACGTTTTATCTCATTTAAATGTTCTTTGTTTGAATCCGATGTCCCAGTCGGAGCGCCGTTCGGCAGTGTGATGTACGAGTTTGTGGGGAAGAGCGCTCCATTCCTGATCCTGGCGCTCCTGGCTCTGTTTGATGGAGGTGAAATCAAAACCGTTCCCCGATGTTCCTGCCGACGGGCTTGAACCTGTGACCACCTGTCTTCAGGCTGTTGTGTGTTTGTTTGTGTGTTGCAGCTTTGCAGCTTTGCATCCTGCAGCCTTCAAAGATCTCTCCTGGGGTGAGTCCATTTCAGGACCACGACTGGTCTGGTGTGACCCAGTCTGGTTGGAGCCAGTTTGTTCTAGACCAGCATGACCGGCTTCAGGTTGTGTGTTCGTGTTTCAGAGTGTGGAGGGGACGCCATTACTGACGCTGCTAAAAGATCCGTACATCCTCATCAGCGCAGGTAAGAAGAGTCGGACTCACCTGTCCAAAAAGAACATGAGAATCTATCTATCTATCTATCTATCTATCTATCTATCTATCTATAATCTCTCTCTCTCTCTCTCTATCTATCTATCTATCTATCTACCCATCTATCTATAATCTATCTATCTACCCATTTATAATCTCTCTCTCTATCTATCTATCTATCTATCTATCTATCTACCCATTTATAATCTCTCTATCTATCTATCTACCCATCTATAATCTCTCTCTCTCTCGATCTATCTATCTATCTATCTATCTATCTATCTATCTATCTATCTATCTACCCATTTATAATCTCTCTATCTATCTATCTACCCATCTATAATCTCTCTCTCTCGATCTATCTATCTATCTATCTATCTATCTATCTACTCATTTATAATCTCTATCTATCTATCTATCTACCCATCTATAATCTCTATCTATCTATCTACCCATCTATAATCTATCTATCTATCTATCTATCTACCTACAGGTTCTCTCTGTTTTGCAAACATGGGTGTTGCCATCCTGGAACCCACGCTCCCTATCTGGATGTTGCAGACCATGTGTTCGCCCCGATGGCAGCTTGGTATGTTCTGCTTCCCTCATTGATTATCTGGCTGTTTAAAGAATGTAAGTCATTATTGTGGACTCGTACAAATACGGGTACACAGAAAAAACAACTTACTTGTGTTTAGAGCAGAGTACCGGTACTCCTCTCAGCTTGTGATTAAGACCCAGAGACGGTCTCAGATAGAGACTCCTTAGCAAGTCCCCCCGACCAGAAAGGAGACGTCCAACAACACATGACCAAAGAGCAGCGAGCCGACATCAAGCATTCTCTCCTTCCTCCTTCTGGTACTGGGTCCCTCCCTCCTTCCTGCTGTCCCTCCTCTTCCTCTCTAACAGGTGTTTTTGTTGGTTACAGGTGTGGCCTTCCTTCCTGCCAGTGTCTCCTACCTGATAGGAACAAACCTGTTTGGTATTCTGGCCAATAAGATGGGACGGTGAGTTTATGTGTGTGTGTGTAGCGGTGCACAGTTCATAGGAGCTGATTGATCGATTGGTTGATTGATTGGTTGGTATTTCTGTGTTTTAGGTGGCTTTGCTCCATGCTAGGGATGTTTATTGTCGGCGTCAGCCTGCTGTGTGTAAGTGCATCATCCCTCCATCCAAATATCGTCCCTCCATTACTGTGGTGATCGGTGTTACAGGAAGTGATGTCAGATGTGTGTGTGTGTGTGTGTCAGGTTCCCTTCGCCACCAGCATCTACGGTCTGATTGGCCCAAACGGAGGTCTTGGTTTTGCTATAGGTGACTATCGGCCTGTGGACTGAACGCCGCGGCGGTTTGTGCCGCTCTGAGCCGCTCTGAGCCGCGGTGACACGCCTGTGGTTTCCCTTCAGGTATGGTCGACTCCTCCATGATGGCCATCATGGGTTACCTGGTCGACATCCGCCACGCCTCCGTCTACGGAAGCGTCTATGCCATCGCTGACGTAGCGCTGTGTCTGGGGTTCGCTATCGGTAACGCGCACACACACACACACACACACACACACGTATGAAGCAGAAAGGTTATCCAGAATGAGACACGTTTAAAAATGAACCATTAGGAAGTCTGTGTTTTGTGATAATAATAATAATATGTGGGTGGCGCAGTGGGTGGTGCTGTTTCAAGAAGGTTTTTGTTTGTCTTTTGTGTGACGCCACGAAGAGCTGGCGACGCGTCCGGGGTGTGCCCCACCGCCCTCTTGCCCACAGCGACCCGCAAGGCGGATAACCGGCTGCAGACGGTCGTCTTTTTTACAAGAAGACGAATGGATGGGTAATAACGCGTTAAAACCTGTCTGTTGTTCCAGGACCGTCCACAGGGGGCGCTCTGGTCCAGGCGGTGGGTTTCCCGTGTCTCATGGTGTTTATTGGTGTGATCAACATCCTGTACGCTCCGCTCTGCATCCTGCTACGCAACCCTGCAGTCAGAGAAGAGAAGATGGTAAATGAGACACCCGAGCTCACCAGTTTAAACTCCCCGGTGACCAGTCAGACGAAATAAACATAAAAATATGGGTTCAAACCAATCAGGGTTCGGACCACATGATGGGGTGAAACGGGGCCCCTCCTCGGACCTGCGAGGGTTAACATCGCTGCTTCCTGAACAAATCCCAAAAACACTCGGCAGAACATAATCTGTCATGTTCACTGGTTATTAAAATCACACACGCAGCGTGGCGGCAGGCCGGGGCAGATCCACAGGAACCGTGTGATGTCGAAGCCAAAGTGTGTGTGTGTGTGAGTGTGTGTGTGTGTGTGAGTGTGCGTGAGGTCATTACACCGTGATTAGACTGATCACAGATCAGAAGCTGCCTGCTTCAAAGTTGCTGAGGAAACGTTTCTACTTAATAAACGCTCAATTACACACCGATTACACAGACCTACAGGTCGGTTTATTGATTCACCGCGTGTGTGTGTGTGCGTGCGTGTGTGTGTGTGTGTGTGCAGGCGATCATCGACCAGGAGTGTGTGATGCACAGGAAGAGCTACAACACACAGAAGGAGAGTCGTGAGTTTCCTCTGAGCGACTACAGTGAAGAAGAGGAGGAGGAGGAGGAGGAGTGACGCCGCCGCCCACCTGAAGATGAAGATGCCCCCGTGGGCCGTGACGTCGCCCCCAAACACGCTTTAGCTTCATCACACGACTTCCTGTTTTCACACGGTCAGAACAAATTCAATTAAATTCCTCCTTAAAGGGTCACATTGATAAAGGCGATTGATTATCTATCTGTAAAATAGTACAGTTTATTTCCGTTTATAAAGTTAGAGTTATGCCTCTGTGAAAAATGTTAAACGACAGCCTTTGGGGCGACGGTTAGTCCAGCTTAAAGGGACGGTTTGTTATAAAGTCAACTTTACCTTTAATTTTAAAGAACACTTCACTCACGTGAAGCTTCGTTTGACTGTTGTGTTGAGATGTTGTCATCTGTATCTGACCTGTGTCGCCATTAAAACCTGCTGTAACCCGGGCAACGCCTGTTTACCTGTGTGTTTGTTGTAACCAGGACTCTCACGTTAAACGAAGGAGTGAGAGACTGACAGATGGAAATCAGCATACGTGCGTGTGCGTGCGTGTTTGCGCGCGTGTTCACATGCTTCTTATCTACTCTTTAATTTCCTGCCATGTCTCGTTTCTTCATCAGAGAAAATGACGACAGGAGAAGCCGAAGCTCTGCCAGATGGAAAAGTAAACAGGAAGTGGCTGAATAGCTCACTTTTCTTTATTAAAGCATCGTTTCACTGTAACCACAAACACGGTTGTCATTATCATTAGCATTAGCTCAGATAGAACATTCAGAACACAAAACAAATGAGTCATGACAACATTCTTCGGGGCAGGAGGAGGCTCAACGTGACAACATGCGTCGTAATGAGTTCTGTTGAAAGTAAAAATATATCTTAGCATCAGGCTTTGTAGCTCCAGGCTATCAAAAAGGCCGAGCTAACCTTAGCCCTTAGCTCAACTAAAACACGAAACATACATATGGTCTGAGCTATATGATCATGAATGCTAGCAAGTTAGCCTGAATGTTCAAAGTACCAAGACATAAGCTAACCTAAGTGTCATTGCTAAACACATAAAAGCTGTGTGCTAACCTAACCTACGAATCAAGACTTCCATACAGAACTCCAAAAATGCACGTTAGCCTGCAGCTACCATCTGTATTGATGCTAATAACAGAAACCAGAGAAATTAGGATAATAAATAAAAGAAAACTAAAGTTAATCGACTTAAATCTTGTCGGAAAATTATTGAGATGTCTGTGTGTGCGTGTGTGCGTGTGTGTGTGCGTGTGCGTGTGTGTGTGCTTAACATAACTGGGTGTTAATTATATCCTCTGACAGCGGCTTTAGCCCACACACACCAACTGCTTCAAAACATTTCCTCTTTCTTTGAAATATGAATAAACACTTCTCATTGTGCACGTGTGTGTGCGCGCGCGCCACTGCAGGTGTTTAACCCTTCAGGTCGCTGCTCTGATGTGGTCATATCCGTGTAAACAGGTTGGAAACGGATCGCTCTTTCACTCTGATGGAGTTTTATGGAACATTTTAAAATGTGAATATCAACGTTTAATCTGCCGCTAATCTCACCGCAGCCACCGCGACAGTCTGTCTGATGTTTGTCGGTCACATTTGCCCTTTTGATTGAGCTCTCTGATCTGTTCAACATGTGCGAGCAGGCCGCCCCGTAGCCCTGAGGCCATCGTGTTTTTTTATTTTCCATAGTTTTGATGAAGCAGTTGTGTTCTTCACAATTATTCTACGTTGTTGCATTTTAAATCCTGGTTTAAATAAATAGTGTGAGCTGCTTCTTTTGTCTCTAGAAGACTTGAAGAACCACAGAATTTGCTTTGAGCCAACAAACGATGAAGGCTTGAACCACATCACACATCTTAGCTCTGGATTGTATTTCCAAACTTATTATTGAAGGTTTTTTTTTTTTTTGCGCTCACCACTCTTTTGTGTTCATAATTATATTTTCCCTTTCAGACTATCTTGTTGCTGAAAAACAAGCTCCGTTTGATATTTCTGTTTTGTCGCAGCTCACCTGCTTCTGCTCCAATAATAAGTGTGATTATCGTTAAACACCTGAATAAAGAACACTGCTGGGGTTCCATGAAGGGCAGGTAAAGCTGAAGCAGATCCATTCATGGATTCAAAGATTAGTTAAAACACACAACTCTGATTCACTTTGACTTTTCATAAGTTGAAACAATAAGCTAATTACCGGAAGTCTGCGCTCTCGGAGTGGTTTTCCAGTTTTAAGTAAAACAGTAACCGAGTACTTATTCTACTAACTCTCTGTATGTGTCTGTATATTTAATACAACTATTTAGTTACGTGTTTCTTAAAATCGTTGTTCTTCCTGGAACAGTATAGTTCGAACCTTTGTTTCCAACCGGAGGCATTTTTCCCGAACACGCGCCCGTCTCTCTAAATCGTCCGTAGCTTTCGCCGTGCGTGAAATAAACTCTTGCAGTCAAGAAAACCTCTTTTTTTCGCGTCGATGGAAGAATAAGAACACGAGTAGCTGATGATGATGCGAACGAAGCGGCTGTTTTGAGGTCGGTGAAGAAAAACACGAAGCCTCCAGTCTCCTGTTAGGCACAGATGGAAGCTAACTGTTGTTAGCCTAGCGGCTAGGCTAACAACAGTTAGCTTCCGTCTGTAGGCCCAAGCCTAGCCTAGCTGCAGTCCTGGCGCTGGTTCTACGGCTTTGCTGCTGTACAAAGATCTTCGTTCGAGGAAATGTTTTAATATGAATTCTAATATGAATTAGATTCTGCTTCCGGGTTTTGGATGCTATTGATTATTTGTTTGGTCTATAAAGTAAACCAAGCTTGTGTTTTCCAGGATCAAATGTTTGATTATCTCTGACAGTCCTAGAAGAGCAGTATTTGAGAAACGTAGATATACTTAAAAAATACATTTGGTAAAATGATGATGATATCTGAAAGGATACATTTATTTATATATATGTGATCAGAAACTAATCAAGAATCTTCAGTTTATTGATCACTGATTAAGTTTGGTTTGAATCAACTTTGGGTTGTTTTCTTATTTCTGATGTAAACAGGACCATTCACTGTTATTATACTGTAAAGTAATGAAGTATAATTTTCATTCTGACCATCTGATCAGATAACAGTGATTACTGATATTTTATTGTCTCCTTTGAACAGAAAAACTCAGACTGATGTTTGAATAACCAGAATCAATCACCGATCATTAACATTGTCTTTTTTTCTGACTCCTCCCCCGCCCCTCCACTTTAGCATGGAGCTTTCATCTTTTCTTCAAGATCTTCATCTCTCCTCTTCATCATCCTCAGAGAAGCCCCTCCCCTCGTCTAGTCTTCCTCCAATCACAGAGGTTCTGCCTCGCCTGCAGAAGAAGCTGATTGGTGCTTCCTCTGACGCCGAAGCTATTTCTCTGATTGGTTACGTGGAGTGCTTCTTACAAACAGCAGATCCGGATTGGCTGTTCTCCCCTGTCTCCACCAATCAGGGTGATGGCTGGGCGGAGCTTAAGGCAGAGTACGTCTCTGTCGTTGATGCTCTGATTGGCTGTGCCGCTCTGCCGCTCTGCGAGGATGACTGCGGCTCTCTACCCACCGTAGCCTATCAGAGCATCCCGAGCCGAGCGATATCAGTATGCTCCGCCCTCACAGTTCTGCTGGGCATGTTGGGTAATGGAGGCGGTCAAACTCATCTGCTGTTGACTGTAGCTCCACCCATCTGTGTATTCGCCGTCACACACTTCCAGGTGGGTCAAGAGGAAGAATCAAACGCTGATGTTGAGTCTCAGTCTCAGACAAATAATTTATTTTTTAAAGACAGACAAACATGAACATTCGGTAAATAAAAACATAACTTGTGTTTTGCCGTCTGTGTTCAGGATCAGGCGTGGACCAACTCCGCCTCCAAGGCAGCGGCTCAGAGGCTGCAGGAGGCACTGCTGAGGGCGGGGGGCTGGAGAGGCTCCGCCCACCTCCTGATAGGGGATGGGAGTCGGGAGTCGGGGCAGGAAGGAGACAACGGAGGAGTTCTTAGAGGAGTCTTTGATGTCCTTCTGCCTCAGATGACCAAGTGAGAATCAGTGAATGTCATATTGGGGGGGGGGGGTCCTCAAAAAGGAGATGATGAAATGAAGCGTATGCGTGTGTGTGTGTGTGTGCGTGCGTGCGTGTGTGTGCGTGTGCGTGTGCGTGTGCGTGTGCGTGCGTGCGCGTGGCAGGGCCTCGTGGCACCGGTGTGAAGCGGTGAAGTCGGTGTTTGCTTGGACTCTCCTGCAGGTCAGTTTGGTCCTGTGATGATGTCATCATTTAAAATGCTACAGACCATCTCCATGGTAACGGTCCTACACAAGCGTGAGCCACACTCGGGCGTCAGCTTACTGAGTGCAGGTGTGTTCTTTTACAGGTTACTCGCCCCTCCCTTTACCCCCACCTGCCCCGCGTCCTCCCCCCCTCCCTCCTCCTCAATGATCACTACCGACCGGAGAACTGCATCCTGGGAGTTCGATGCCTTCACCACATCGTGCTCAACACGGTGAGCCACGCACAGAATGAAGACCTGATGACGACGATGATGATGATGATGATGATGATGATGACGATGATGATGATGATGATGATGATGATGATGACGATGATGACGACGATGATGATGACGACGATGATGATGACGATGATGATGATGATGATGATGATGATGACGACGATGATGATGACGACGATGATGACGACAATGATGACGATGATGATGATGACGATGATGATGATGCGTGCAGGCTGCCGCTGACCTTCGTCAGTTCAACCGATCCGAGGTTCTCTACCAGGCCTTGTTCAGACACCTGTACACCACGGAGGCGGCTGTCATACAGGTACGACTGACCCCAGGTCAGACGTGGGCGGGGCCGGGATCTGAATTGATCTCTTCCTCTGCGCAGCCGGTTCTGTCCTGTCTGTTGGACCTGCTGCTGGTCTTTGAGAAGCCCGCCTCCTCGCTTGCCCCGTCCTCCTCCCGCAGGAAGCCCGGTCGCCACGACGACGTGCTGCGTCTGGTGCTGACGCACATGGAGGCGGAGCACAAGGTGGCGCTGCGGCGCGCCTATGCCTCTGCTCTGCCTCCGTACATAGACAGGTAGGAGCGCTTGACGCGCGGCCCGTTGCGACCTGCGGCGGGTGACTGAAGTCGTGTTTGTGGCGCACGCGGCGTCAGGATGGGCGTGGCCGTGTGCAGACACCTGCGGCGGCTGGAGCGGGTGGCGCTGGGCTACCTGGAGATCAGAGACCCCCCCGAAGAGACGAGTCGCCTGAAGATCCTGGAGGCGTTGCAGAAAGCCATCAGCGCGGCCTGGCCACGGTCAGAGAGACGCCGGGCGCCGCCGTCCGCGCGCCGTCCTCGCGCCGTCCTCGCGCCGTCCTTTGCTCACCGTCGTGTCGTCTCCCTCAGGATGGCGCGGCGCGTCGACGTGTTGCTGCGTTGCCTCCTGAAGTTGCTGCTCGACGTGTCTTCGGACTCCGGCCTCGGCGACCCGGTCAAGCGGGAGCTGATGGATCAGACTGTCGTCTGCCTGAAGCTGCTGGACGGCTGTTGCCGTGGTTACCTCCAGGTGTGTTTGTATGACTCCACAAACACCGGGCGGAGACATCCTGACACCGAGACTAAATCAAGCGCATCAACTTCTCTGTCTTTCAGCCTCTCCTCCGGCAGGTCGACGGCAGCTGTTGTAGCCCTGAGGTGCTCCGTTGCCTAGCGACAGCAGAGGCGGGGACAGACGGGCGACGTGCAACGTCTCCACGTCAAGACCGTAAGAGGCCCGGAGCCTGTGAGACGGAACTGAGGGCGAAGTCGGCGCTGACATGAGTTTAAATACACAGACTTTATTTCCCACGTTTACGGAGGAGATCTGTAAAACTGTTTTTTACGTGTGTAATTAAAGGCACCGCGACTTTGAAGTGTACGAATGCTGCCTTCACAGACCTGAGGAATGCTCGGTACTCAGGATTAACGTGATTGTCGTGCGTCACGCACTGAACTCTGCAGACGGTCCTTCGGGTTTCAGACACCGGATCAGGAACCCGACGTTAGGAGCCATTAAAGGAACGGTCCGCCACAGCTGAAGCGCCATTTCCTGCTCACCTCCGCGATGAGCAGGAAATGGCGGTCGAAGGCTGCCCCGCCTCCGCCTGCTCCAAACTGACGCGGTCACACCTGAGCGTCCGGGTCTCTGAGGTCGCGTCCATCCGGTCCAGTCTGTGTTTCAGTCCCAGCAAACCGTCCTCAGTCTCCGCCCGTCTCACCTCCAGCCTCTCCTGCTGATTCCACAAACTGCAGCGCAGACGAGCCTCGAGGAAGAACAGCAGCTTTTACTCTTTCGGGGGGGGGGGTGATTTGGGGGGGGTGATTTGGGGGGGGGGGGGGGGGGGTCGTTTACCTTTAATCTGTCCTCCTTTTGTCTGAGTTCCTCTCTCTGCATCTCCACCTCCCACCTCTCCTGAAGGACACACAGATGAGACCGTCGGTAGAAAAGGATCAAAGCATCAAAGCAAACGCGCTTCTTCTCTGCTTTCATTGGATCAGAGCTTAAACCTCTGCTGTGATGTCCGTACGTCCGAGCTGTACTTCTCATCTGTCCTGCTACACATGTATTTATTGATTATTCACCTCTTCAGTCTGGGGTGGATTTTCTCCTTTCTCAGGAAGCTCCTCCCATTTCATGTGTAGCTTCTTCTCCTGCTGTTTAAGCTCCTCCTCTTTCTTATCTTGCTCCTCCCATTTCATGTGTAGCTTCTTCTCCTGCTGTTTAAGCTCCTCCTCTTTCTTATCTTGCTCCTCCCATTCCATGTGTAGCTTCTTCTCCTGCTGTTTAAGCTTCTTTCAGCTGCAGCTCCTCCCTCTTTTGGCTAAGGGCCTCCTCCTTGTGAAGGTCTTTCTCTCTCTCCCTCAGCTGCTCCTCCTCTGAGTTTACTGAACAGAAATGTTTGTTTTTAAGGTTCAATAAAAAAATGCATTTAAAATAACACGAGTGAGCGTGTCGGTGGACGAGTGACGTACTGATCTGGTTCAGCTGGAGCTCCTGTTGGGTCAAACAGCGCCCCCTGTCGTCCAGCTGCTGTCCTGCAGTATTAATGTTCTGAGAGAGACAATTACAAGTGAAGTGATAAGCGTCTCATCAAAAATGGCGTACCTGTCTGTGTTGCACCTGTCTGTGTTTCACCTGTCTGTGTACCTGTCTGTGTACCTGTCTGTGTAGCACCTGTCTGTGTAGCACCTGTCTGTGTACCTGTCTGTGTACCTGTCTGTGTACTTGTCTGTGTACTTGTCTGTGTACCTGTCTGTGTACCTGTCTGTGTACCTGTCTGTGTAGCACCTGTCTGTGTAGCACCTGTCTGTGTTTCACCTGTCTGTGTACCTGTCTGTGTACCTGTCTGTGTACCTCATTCAGGTGCTGCGTTCGCTGCTGCTGCTGCTGACCGGACGCTCTCGGCTCCTTCGGGTCACAAACACACTGAGCATCAATGAAACCGCTTCACACAGATGAACGTGTGTTTGGATCTTTTCACCTGTTCCAGAGTCCGGAGCTGTTTTTTCCTCTCCTCTACTCGTTCACCGAGCAGAAACAGCAGCTCTGCGTTCTCTGGAACAGAAACAACAAACCTCTGTTGTGTCGGGGGGCGTGAGCTCAAACCACAGATTAGCTCAAGAGGTGGTGGGATCGATGCCCGCAGTGTCCAAAGAATGTGTTTGTTGGACGTTACCTGCCCCTCAATGAAGTCTAATGAAGCTCCAGCTGAGACACATCTGGATTTGAATGTGAAGTATTTTTTTTTATTGCTCGTAGTTTACTTTGTGTGTGACGTAAACAACGATGTCGCACCGTTAAGCTGCTCCTGAGCGGCGTTTACGTCTCCCAGCACTTCCTGTTTGAGACGTTGGACGCGCCTGAGCTCCTCCCTCTGTTTTACAAGCTCCTCGTCTCCCGCTGACAAACACCTGAGACACACAAACCATCACACACACACACACACACACACGTATTTCTCTCAGTCGACATTGACCGGTCTTTCTTATCAATGATCAATATGTAGCAGGGATGTACCTGTTAGCATGCCTGCGTCTTGCCTCCAGGTGTTTGCACTGCTCTTGCAGGCTGCTCTTCTCTTCCCTCCTCCTTCCCAGCTCCTCCTCCTCCTCCTCCTCCTCCTGCTGTACACCGTGAACATCCACCCCTTTTGACTGGTTGAATATGTATCAATATGTCCGACAGGTCGATTACACGACATTATTATGATCCTTTAAACTCTGATTTTCCATCGACCTGTAGCTCCGCCTGTCGCCGTTGCGCCTCCTTCCTGTGAGACACGACGTCTCGCTGTAGCTCAGCCAGCTCCGCCCTTTTCCCGTCCATGTCCTCCTGCATTTGATCTAGTTCACCCTTCATCCCATCGACTTCAAAGGTTGTTGCTTCCAGTTTGTCTTTGGTTCCGCTCAGTTCACGCTTTGTCTTCTCCAGTTCGTCCCGCTCTCCGTCCAGCTCGCCCTTCATTCTGTCCATTTCGGCCTTCGTCCCGTCCAGTTCCTCCTTCGTCCTGTCCAGCTGGTCTGTCATTCCGTCCAGCTCATCCCTCGTCCTGTCCAGCTCATCCTTCGTCCTGTCCAGGTCTTCCAGCCTTCTGTCCAGCTGGTCTTGTTTGCTGTGGAGCTGCTGGAGACTGTGGGACTGTTTGCTTTTCACGTCGTCCAATGTCTCCTGCTCCAGCAGCACGTCCTGAAGGAGCTGTTTTAGGTCTGGACACAGACACATGTTGAGCCGTAGGCTCGTCATCAACGCCTGCGTCAGACAGCTTGAGGACACGTTCTGCATCTCGTCCTTTCTCTGACGAGACTAATATGAGAGGCCGTCTTCCACTAATCTACTGCTGTACTTTCAGCTTGTCCCCTGAGGGGTCGTCCTTAAATTGGATCAACCTCCTCTACTTCACCCTGTCCTTTGCATCGTCCTCCCCAACATCAGCCACTCTCATGTCCTCCCTCACTACGTCTCTGTCTCTCCTCTGGACATGTCCAAACCATCCAAGTCTGGTCTCTCTCCAAAACGTCTAACCTTCACCGTCCCTCTTATTGTCTCATTTCTAATCCTGTCCAACCTGGTCCCTCCCAAGGAGAACCTCAGCATCTTCATCTCCGCCCACGTCCAGCTCCGCCTCCTGTCTTTTCCTGAGAGACACTGCTTTATCCTCCGCCGCTAAGCCACGCCTCTTTAGCCTCTGATTTCCCTGCAGTGAGCAGCGGAGCAGCTGATTGGACGACAGGGTGAGGTCTTACCTGCTCTGTGTGTGTGGAGTTCAGACTGAACCAGGATCAGCTTCTGCTCATCGCCTCTCAGATCGGAGGCCGTGGAACTCTTCTCTCTCAGCAGCGCCTCCTGCTGCTCCAGCAGCTCCTGCACCGACACAGACTGATCGGATGAATCTGTGATTGATCACCTACAGAACGATCGTCTACAAGCCTCGTTCATGACGGTGACGTCTTAAACATCATCAGTGATTAACACGCTCCTCCATCTTTAACTCCTCCTCCTCCTCCTCACCTTGACTCTGACATGCAGCCGCCGCTCCTCCTCTCTGACCTCCTCCACTCTGCCCGCTACGGTTTGAAGCTCTCCCCTCCTCTGGGCGACGCTCTGCTCCTGCTGCTGCTCCTGCAGGGAGTACCGCCGGACGTCTGTTACGCTCGGCGCGTCTCTTTTCTGCTCTTTGTTTGTGTGTACGTTTCAGGAGGCTTCAGTTTCATGCGTCGGTTTATTTCTGCTTCTGCACGCCGTGGACGTTTACCTGAACGACGAGAGAGTCGAGACGCTTCTGGGAGTCCTCACAGTCTGAGAGCACAGCAGCTAATCTACACAAACACACATCAGCTTCAGATAATCTACACAAACACACATCAGCTTCAGATAATCTACACAAACACACATCAGCTTCAGATAATCTACACAAACACGCATCAGCTTCAGATAATCTACACAAACACACATCAGCTTCAGATAATCTACACAAACACACATCAGCTTCAGATAATCTACACAAACACACATCAGCTTCAGATAATCTACACAAACACGCATCAGCTTCAGATAATCTACACAAACACGCATCAGCTTCAGATAATCTACACAAACACACGTCAGCTTCAGATAATCTACACAAACACACGTCAGCTTCAGATAATCTACACAAACACACGTCAGCTTCAGATAATCTACACAAACACACATCAGCTTCAGATAATCTACACAAACACGCATCAGCTTCAGATAATCTACACAAACACACATCAGCTTCAGATAATCTACACAAACACGCATCAGCTTCAGATAATCTACACAAACACACATCAGCTTCAGATAATGTACACAAACACACATCAGCTTCAGATAATGTACACAAACACACATCAGCTTCAGATAATGTACACAAACACACGTCAGCTTCAGATAATCTACACAAACACACATCAGCTTCAGATAATGTACACAAACACACATCAGCTTCAGATAATCTACACAAACACACATCAGCTTCAGATAATCTACACAAACACACATCAGCTTCAGATAATCTACACAAACACACATCAGCTTCAGATAATCTACACAAACACGCATCAGCTTCAGCTAATCTACACAAACACACATCAGCTTCAGATAATCTACACAAACACACATCAGCTTCAGATAATCTACACAAACACACGTCAGCTTCAGATAATCTACACAAACACACATCAGCTTCAGATAATCTACACAAACACACATCAGCTTCAGATAATCTACACAAACACACGTCAGCTTCAGATAATCTACACAAACACACATCAGCTTCAGATAATGTACACAAACACACGTCAGCTTCAGATAATCTACACAAACACACGTCAGCTTCAGATAATCTACACAAACACACGTCAGCTTCAGATAATCTACACAAACACACATCAGCTTCAGATACACAAACACACGTCAGCTTCAGATAATCTACACAAACACACATCAGCTTCAGATACACAAACACACATCAGCTTCAGATACACAAACACACATCAGCTTCAGATAATCTACACAAACACACATCAGTTTCTGGTTTTGATTAGCAGTAGTTACTGTCATTTGAAAGTAATCAGTTACTTTGCTACTTTATGATTCGGTGTTTTTGTGTGAATTTGAATGAATTGAGAGAGAGAGGGAGGGAGAGAGAGACCATTCACAGGTGTGTCTACCTGTCTGCAGCAGAGTGTGTGTGTCTTTTGACTCGTTGTAGCTCCTGACCGCTGCTCCTCAGCTCCTCCTCCACCTCCCTCAGAGTCTGCTCCTCCTCCTGTCTGTTCCTGAACAGCTCCTCCACCTCCTCCTGCAGCTCTCTGGAGATGAGCTCGCGTGAGGATGAGGATGGTGATGAAGAAGGAGACGCGAGTCGATTTTACCTGAAGGCCTCCAGCAGGCAGGTGGCGCCGTCCTCCGCCGTACGCTGCAGCACGTCGGCCTCCTGCCGAGCCGAACTGGCCTGAAGGAGGGACAGAACCAGTGTTCCCAGTGTTCCCAGTGCTTCCAGTGTTCCCAGTGTTCCCAGTGCTTCCAGTGTTCCCAGTGCTTCCAGTGTTCCCAGTGTTCCCAGTGCAGGACAAGGTGACTGGTGCGGGGTGTACCTGGTCTCTGGTGGTGTCGATGCAGCTCTGGGCCTCCAGCAGCAGCCTGTCAGCCTGACGGAGTTCAGCTCGCCTCTTCAGGAGCGTCGTCTCCACACACTCCACCTCCTCACACACCTGCATCGCCCCCCTGGACACACACAGACACACACTCCACCTCCTCACACACCTGCATCGCCCCCCTGGACACACACAGACACACACTCCACCTCCTCACACACCTGCATCGCCCCCCTGGACACACACAGACACACACTCCACCTCCTCACACACCTGTATCGCCCCCCTGGACACACACAGACACACACTCCACCTCCTCACACACCTGCATCGCCCCCCTGGACACACACAGACACACACTCCACCTCCTCACACACCTGCATCGCCCCCCTGGACACACACAGACACACACTCCACCTCCTCACACACCTGCATCGCCCCCCTGGACACACACAGACACACACTCCACCTCCTCACACACCTGCATCGCCCCCCTGGACACACACAGACACACACTCCACCTCCTCACACACCTGCATCGCCCCCCTGGACACACACAGACACACACTCCACCTCCTCACACACCTGCATCGCCCCCCTGGACACACACAGACACACACTCCACCTCCTCACACACCTGCATCGCCCCCCTGGACGCACACAGACACACGACCAGTCGACTTCCGGTTCGATGTTAACGCAACATCAACAACATTTACTCACAGACGTTATAAATTATAAATTATAAATGTGTGTGTGTGTCTTACCTGCGTCTTCTAAGTGTGCGTCGTAGTTGTTTAATTTCCAGTTGTAGTTTTTTCTTCTTCTCTTCCTCCAGTCTCTCCGTTTCTTCACACACACACCTGCCAACCTGACACACACACACACACACACACACACCCACACACACCCACACACCCGACGCCTACTTGTCATAATGGAGAGCCATGAAGAATGTAAAACCCCGAATGAAAATAAAAAGGAAATTATAAACCCAGAGGAGACGATGACACCGAGACAAAAAAAAACGCCGTTTTCCTGTGAAGATCAAAAGGAGCCGTGAGACAGAAACCCATGGAGAACGCGGGCATCGATCCCGCTACCTCTCGCATGCAAAGCAAGCGCTCTACCACTTGAGCTAATTCCCCCTGCGCTCAAATGCATACTGCCCTTTCGGTGACATAAAAACAGCCAACCAACCGGACACCTAACGACGCCTTTAGCCGTTAGCATGTAGCACAGCGCTGCTGCTTCTGATTTAGTGAATTGATTTATCCATGAAACATAGTTTAGTGAAACAAAATCACAAAATGTCCTTTCATACATTTATTCTATTTTAAATATTAAATATGTGACTGCCGCCGGGACACGGACCTGCTGCTGGTGTTCTGGCACGTTGCAGAGCAGTGCAGCGCCTCCTGGTGGAGGACTGTAGACGACGGCTGCAGGAGAACCACAGAGCAGCCACGCCGGTCCGGCCGAGCCGTCTGCTGCTGGAGACAGTTCACAGCTCAGCAGACGTCTGCAGCCTCATCGGGGCGTGTGTGTCTCACGTGTGAGTCGGTACCTGCGTCTGGGACGTAAACCCAGCGCCCTCCGGCACTAACGGGGGCAGGCGGCCCGTCCTGCGGTCGCCCCCGCTCGGGAGACCCGAGGTACGGCAGGCCCAGGCCAGAGTCCTGAGTCCCCTGAGAGGCCAGACTGGGAGCCTGAGAGAGAGAGTTATGGTTAACTGGGATTGGGACGCCCGTGGGACGCGAGTGGGACACCCGTGGGACGCGTCCTCCACCACCTGCTGTGTCTGCGAGTGCAGCAGCTCCACCGTGTCCTTCAGGCCTCTCAGCTGCTCCGTCGTGGACTTCAGCTGCTCCGTCGTCAGCTGATCGGTGTCGCACACGGACCTGCTGAGCTTCCGTAGCTTCCTGTTCAGCTGGCCGAGGCGCCGCCGGTAACCGTCGCTCTGTGAACGCAGCTGAACCGCACGACGGAGGCGGTCAGTCCCAGCATGCACTGCTTCCCCGCAGCGTCATCGCAAGCGTCCCTATTTGTGCTGCTTAGACTCCCCGCTGCAGGGGAGGAGCCTCCACTCCACGCCAGAAGGGACGTTTCTACTCCGCGTCTCTGACCTGCTGCAGCAGCGCGTCTCTCTCTTGCTGGACGTCCTGCAGTTGCGTCCGACTCTGTTCCAACGCCGCCTCCTGAACCACACGTAGATCCGTACACTGGCGTTAAGCTCCAGAGCTCTCTGTGGACTCACCTGACTTTACGTCGCCACGGCGACAGTCACAGAACGCTCTGGTCTCACCAGTTTCTGCTGCACGCGTCTGCCCCTGCTCTGAGATGTCTGCAGGCTGAGTCTCAGTCTCTGCAGCTCCGCCTCCTGGTCCGGGCCCACTTGGGCCTCCAGCTGGGTCAGCCGGTCCTGATCCTGGATCGCCCGTGTTTCCAGCTGGACAATCCGGTCGAGACTCTGGACCGCCTGAGCTTCCAGCTCTGTGATGTGGTTTTGACCGTGGGCTAGCTGGGCCTGGAGTTCGGCTATCTGTTCCGTGCTGCGGTTGGGGTCTGGCTGGAGCTGCTCCCTGCTGGTTCTGGTCTGCTGGGCCGAACTGCTGGACAACAGGAAACACACAGCACGAGGTTCTGAAGTCGGTCCATGAGACCCGGGTCGATCAGGAGTCTGGTCTCTGTGATGAAACTGAAAGTCGGTCCAGAGACAGAGGACGAGGTGGCCGAGTGGTTAAGGCGATGGATTGCTAATCCATTGTGCTCTGCACGCGTGGGTTCGAATCCCATCCTCGTCGCATGTTTTTTGTGACATGAGATGGAGCCAACCGTTAAAACCTCTGCGACGCAAGAAGGTCCTGGATCCACCTTTCGAGGTGACCTTGATATGACCTCTAAACCAATACGTTCCCTGGTTCAATCAGAATTGGTGTTTAAACCGTTCACATCTCGACATCATGTGATCAAGATGACCCCCAAACATTGGTCAACAGTTCCTCACACAGAAGGTTCTCAGGCGGACGTTCACAAAGCTTTTATGCGGCCCTGCAGGGAATCGAACCAACGCCGGACTAATCAATAGAGCAGAACCGCTAGAACCATCCAGCCTGGCATCCAGGTGCTAGCCAACAGGTGGGCGGGGTGGCCGAGTGGTTAAGGCGATGGACTGCTAATCCATTGTGCTCTGCACGCGTGGGTTCGAGTCCCATCCTCGTCGACAGCCTCTCTTTACTGCCGATCAATAACAATTCCTGAACTGTAAATCAATCCCATTCCCAGGTGCCTTTTCGTCTCCCACTCTGTGTTCCTCCCGTCGGTTCTGGTACCTGTGCCGGTCTCCCTCTCCGGTCCGAACCCCCCTCGGCTCCAGCATGCTCCGGTCCAGGTGGGTTCTGGTGTCTTCGTCCCGGCCCCTGTCCTGGTGAAACTGGGACTTGGTCTGAGCCAGCTGGTCCTGGAGAGTCCGGATCACCCGCTGAAGAGACGATTTCTCATCCTGAAGGAGGACAGACCCAGACGTGAGGACAGGGATCAGAGCCATGCTTGTGTTGTGATTCTGATGTCCTGAAGGACGTCCGTCGCGTCCTCTTCTGCGCACGCGGGACACTTTTGGGTCGCATTTAATTGGAAATGTGAATAAACTTGCAGAAAAATCTGAATTGAGCATTAACCGCTGCTGTCTGAACGTAGCCTAATAAATATCTGAACAGTGTTACCTGTGCTTCTGTGGCCTTCCTCTTTAGCCCCTCCTTCAGCTGCAGGAGCTCCGCCTCTAGCCCCACCCGTTGTTCCCTCTCTGTCCACAACACAGACAGCTCCTCCTGCTGGACAGACATGAAGACACCTGATTAACTCGACACACACACACACACACACACACGCACACACACACACCTGTCTGTAGGTGCTGGCACTCTCCTCCAGCTGTCTGCAGTGCCTCTGGGTGTCCACCAGGTGGAGCTGTAGATTCTGGTTTTCAGCCTGCAGACTGAGGACCTTCTGCTCAGCTCGATGAGCCTGAAAGACAAAACGCAGGTCACAGATATCCCACACACACTTGTGCCCAGTCTCACCAGTAACACCAGTAACACCAGTGCGTACCTTCTCTCTCAGCGCTCTGAGATACTTCTGCAGTCCAGAGATGATTCCCTCCAGATCCCTCTGAAGAGCTTCATTAGCCAAAATCTGACCTGGAGAAGGAGAAAAGAGGAGAAAAAAGAAGGGAAAAGGAAGAGTCGAAGGACAGAATGGGAGGAGGAGAAGAGGAGGAGGGGTAAAATAAAAATGGAAAAAAAGGAGCAAACAGGAGTAGAGAAAGACGAGAAGGAAGAAGAGGAGAACGAGGAGGAGAGGACAAGACAGTAGATGAAGGAAAACACCCAATCAAAGGACAGCTTGACAGGGAAGCCTGTGATTGGTCAGTGGTCGCCCCACCATCGGTTAGCTGCTGCTCCAGCTCTTTGATCTCCTGCGTCTCCACGGCGATGCGTGACAGCATGTCGCCGAGACGATCCTCCAGCGCGCTCTTCTTCCCGCTCATCTTTCCAAACAGCTGTCTGCGACTGGACGACCGGGAGGTCACATGGGCCTGAGAGAGAGAGAGACATCAGCCAATCAGAGCAAAAGCACGATGGTTTCCATTCATCACCGCCCGATGTGTGTGTGTGTGGGGGGGGGGGGTATTTATAGTCGAGTCAATCTTGTCTCTCATCAGGTTGTGAGACAAAACAGCCCCCAGCGGGGAACGTGGGCATTGATCCCACTGCCTCCGGCACGCTAAGCAAGCGCTCTCCCACTTGAGCTAATTCCCCCTCCAGCATCTGGACCGGTCTGCTGGTACTGGGTCCGGCATCTGGACCCAGTACCGGCATCTCCCCTTTTCCCCAGAAAGTTTCTGACACAAGCGGCCATTCATCCATCGATCAATCAATCAATCAATCGTCCACCTTATCCCGGGGTCTCCTCCTCGGGGCAGGACATGCCCAGAACACCTCCCCAGGGAGGCGTCCAGGATATGGAAGTTTGGGCCTACCCAAAATTCATTCTGAGGGGAGCATGAAATGTTCAGCCTCCGATTGACACTCCGAGATACAGGCGATTGATCCGTTCATTTATTCATCAACTACTTTGAGATTCACATTTAAAAACCTAGATTTTGTTTCTTAGTAGTTTATTTTATTCTATGTTCTAGTATTAAGATATTAAGTGTCTTTTTAATTTATTGTCATTTTGCATCTGTGGTGTAATTTTTTTTTTTTTTTTTTTTTTTTGCGTCAATTGAGTAATTTAATAGTAATTTTATTTGTATTGTTAAATGTCGATGATTTATGTACGAAGGACTTTCAACGGAAACAAGACCGCAAGGGCTTTTGTGAAATGCTCCTCTTAGACAGGATGTTTGACTGTACTTGTACTGTAATACATGCTACTGTTTGACTGTACTTGTACTCTAACATTCTATCTAATAAATATATTCATCATCATCAAACAGGTTCCACATACGTAATGACTTCCTCGTCATCAGCCCAACAATAACATTCATCAGAATCTTTACTTTTCGACATCCTGCAGAAAAACAAACACGAGAAGAGTTGAGCGTTAAATCTGTAAATGAAGGCGCCTCATCTGAAACGTTTCTGTACTCACAGACTAACCGCCCTCCACATGGAGATTACGCAACGTTCATCTCCTCCTCCTCCTCCTCTTAATCTGGAGCTCCTTAAACATCATGGCGCCTCCTCCTCCTCCTCCTCCTCCTCTCCTTCTAAATCAAATTCGAATCTTCGTTATAATCTTCCCTTCTTTCCGTTACAAACTTCTCCTTCTCTCTCTCCCCTTTCTTTGAATCAACACAGGAAATCCCTGCCATCAGCCAATCAGAGCGACAGCAGCAAAGTGACACACCAATGGGAATGCAGGAGAAACACAAGGTCCCGCCCCCTAATAAGACCAGGGGGAGGGGTCACGGGTTCTTAAAGAGACGACACGCCAACATGTTGCTTGAGAAGAGCCTCATAACTCTTATAATATATTTGTTCTTTTTTACTATCCTTTAAAATATGATGTATTTATATTATATTGTCATTGGAACAACAACTCCCAGAACACTTTGTAATGTGTTCTATTTATTTATGGCTTCAGTACTAATTTGTAAAAAAAACAAAACAACAGATTCAATACTACTTTTATTGAGTATTAGCTGCTTAATAAAAAGCTCTATTATCATCATCAAGGGGAGTTAGCAAGCGGTAGCGCGCTCGCTTAGCATACGAGAGGTAGCGGGATCGATACCCGCGTTCTCCACGGAGTCATTTTGCATGTGAATCAAATGGACGATCCCGGGGAGAGACCCGGCTTCCTCCAGCTCCGAGAGAACGCGATAGCTCACGTGTTGTGGGTCTGTGGGCTCCGGGGTCAGGAGTCGCATCTGCTGCTGCGTCTCCTCGGCCTCCTCCTCCAGCTGCTCCAGGAAGGACAGCTTGCTGAGGAGACGCTCCACAGATACCTGCTGCGTCAACAACATGGAGAGAGTCCTCGTCTTACTGAGAACAACACGGGCGTCGGTCGTCTGCGGTCCGATCGGACGTTCACCAGCGGGTTTCTACTTGTGCTTGTTCTACTACTTGACCTACCGGTATACAGTATTTGACCTACCGGTACACAGTATTTGACCTACCGGTACACAGTATTTGCATGCGGTGTTTGCATCGGGTTCCTGATGATCCAGCGGCTGACAGCGAGCTACACACACACACACACACACACACAAAAACACAACATTGATTATTTTAAGACATTCTTTTTCTCTCACTCGCGCTCTAAGCCGCGCCGAGCCTCGTTGGCGCAGTGGGCGGCGCGTCAGTCTCATAATCTGAAGGTCGTGAGCTCGAGCCTCGCACGGGGTGACTCTTCTGAACCATTTTGGACGTGCTGCTTTCAGGGACAATACGGAAATCTTGAATCACAGTTCACTACGCCGTCAGACTTTAAGATAGTTTATGTCAACAGGGAGCAAAGCTTTACTCTCTGTAGCGTCGTCCTCCAGCAGGGTGCGTTGTGTCTGCGTGTCAGCCTGAACATCTGGGGACATCTGGCTCCGTGGGGACGAGGAGGAGGACGAGGAGGAGGAGGAGGAGCTTCGAATGGAGGCGATGGCGTGTAGAGCCTCGCTGCTGTGCAAACTCTCCGCCTCAGCGTCGACCTCCTGGATGTAAAACGTGATATTTCAGCTTCGTGTTTGGGAACTTTTCGTGATTATGATTCTTCACGGTTACCCGGACACTTGGGGCGGTCAGAGGGGGGAGCTTTGCGTCGACCTTACAGACAAGCCACTCCTTCTCCAGATCCTTCAGCCAATGAAAGGCAGCCGTCATCTTCAACTGGAGACACAGACCGCACAGACCAAGTCTATTATTGTGAAAGGGCCACAGGAAGTGTGCGGCCTGCCCGAGCGGCACGAACACACGGAAATATTACGGGTTACGTATCGTTAAAGACGAGCGCGCTCACAATCGTGAAACTCCAGCTAGCTGTCCTACCAGGCGACTCTTTTTGTGCAGCTGATGCTCCAGAGCCTCCGACGGCGCTCGGTTTGCCTCCCCCTGCTGGGCGGGTCGAGTCACCGCGACCTGCAGCCCGCTCGGCTCTGATTGGCTGCTGTCCACCTTCCTGTCGTCAGACGTCGCCTCGCGCTTTCGAATCACACGAAAGGATGTCAGGCCGTCGAAGCGGTGGTGGGCGTGGCTTCGCTCCTGCTGTGTGACTGGCAGGTCGTCCAGCCTATCCAGAGTTCTCAGGCGGTACAGCAGGAAGAGGCGGGCGTGCTGGAGTAAGCAGGCGGGGTTTCCTGACACAGTGAGCTCTGATAGGCTGCTGAGAGACCTGAGTCCGGACACTTCATATAGCTGCACACAGACACGCCCCGTTACCTGATTGGTTCACGGATTGAGTCGTCAAAAACTAACATTCTTTGTTTTAAACCAAATTAATAGGATAAGTTTGAGACATTTCACAAACGGAACAAAACAATCGACAGAGAAGCGCCGCTCCTTTATGAGCTGAGCTGAAACGTGCACGCTTTGTCCTCGCCACACGCACGCACGCACACACACACACACACACACACACACTCACAGACGCGACGAGGTTGTGCTGCAGGTGCAGCGTGTGCAGCGACTGCAGTTTGTTCCCGAACCACGAGGGGACGCGTTCAATCCTGTTGTGGGACAAGTCCAGATGCTGGAGGCGGGACATGAGCTCCAGCCCCTCGATCTGCCTGCGGACACACGCACGCAGAGACATCGCAGCGGAAGCTACCGGGGGCTAAATGCGCGCGTCTGTGTTTGGCGTGCGAGGCGAGTCTCACTGGATGCTGTTGCGGGCCAGCTGCAGCTCTCTGAGCTGCGTCAGCGCGTTCAGCCCCTCCGTCCTCCCGATCGCGTTGTGGTCGAGCTTTAGAACCTCCAGACGCCGGCAGCCGTGGAGGTTCTCTATGAGCCGGAACACAATAGAGTACCGGTAGTATTACTACCACTAGAGTAGTATTACTAGCAGCAGCAGCAGCAGCCGAAGCGCTCTGGACCTGCTCCGACCTTGATTCGCTTGTCTCCGGTTACAGAAGACAGATTGAGGGATCGGATCAGAACCAGAGACGGACATCCGGTCAGCTTCAGCAGCAGCTCCTCTGTGATGCGTGTGATGCCTGGGAGGAGGAGGAGGAGGAATCAGAGCACTATTGATGAAGAATCAAGGCCTCGACGACACGCGTAGCTTCTCTTACCTGCACTGTTCTCCTCCTGAGGGTCTGCGCCTCCTCCTGGCTCCCCCCGCGCCTCCATCGCTGGACCAGTAAAGGAAAGGAGGAGAAAGCTCCGCTGTCCTGGTTGTGAGCTGGTTTCAGCTCGCGTTAATGAACCACCGCGTTTACCTTTAGCTTTGTGAGCGTCACCATGGTAACCCAGGAAGCGCTTTGACTCGCGGTAAATTCAATTGTATGCCGATGGAGATCAGGTGACTTGTTAAAACCGTGACAACTTTTGTTCTATATTCCAGGATGTAACGAACAAGATCAATATATCAGTTACACGCAGAGACAAGGCAGTGACTTTATTTTATCTTATGATTATTATTACAAAATGATGACACAATTTGGATATAGAGAAATAAAACACCCAGTAGCACTTCTTAATCTCCCCTTACTACTAAATTTCATAGTACTTTTCAGTTCTGCCGTGTGACGGTTGTTGGTAACGGATCGGGGCAGCCGTCTAACTGCATGTCCAGAGCAAAGATCTCCAGCTCTTCACCGTGTTTCAAACACCCCGGAGGACGACAGCCAGAAGGCCAGAGCTCCACCACAGCCTCCGAGTCCAGAGGGAGACGATACCTACGAGAAAAGACAACCCAGCGGGTCAGAGGGACATCACGCCATGCAAAGAGCCACAGGTGAGAGAGAAGCGGAGAGACACTGACTTGAAGCCGTGGTCGAGTGTGACCGCCGACCCACTGGCTCCCATCACCATGTACTGGTTTTTGTTCTGGATATCGACAGCGCTGCAGGTGGCCTTTTTTACCAGCTCCACTTCTGTACCTGAACGCACCGCTTCGAAGTCTTCAAGAAAAAAACCAACAACAGAGCGATGTCACAGAGAAACGAGGCCCCGCGATGTCTAGCTAGCAGAATGAACGAATATTGATCTCTCTTGGAACTGTTCCTTTTAAGGAAACCTTGAACACAGTGAGAGTGGATTTTTTTGGAAGATTTGTGTGTTTTTTTTCTTTTCCAGTGAACTCACCACGATGTGAAAAATGAGAGACTCACCTTTATCTGAGTTTTTCAGGACTTTATCTATGGTGGCCGTGTAGATCATAAAGTCTCCTTCTGCTGCTGAAGACTTCACCGACACTTGATAGGCTGAGGGGGACAAACAAGGACAACGTCCTGCGTGACCTGATGTCAAGTTTGTATCACGTGGCGCAGACAGAAAACTCAGACACTGTCATTTTTGAGCCTGAAGGTAAAATTGTCATCAAAAGCAACTCTGACCGTATTTGATGTGCGGCTTGCAGGCTTCATCTGTGCGTGTTGATGCCGTCAGAGTCGTGTCGTTTCCTCTGTAGGTGGCGCACGCAGCTAAACAACAACGTGTCACATGTGTCAGCTAAAACGTCAAATACAGCACGGGAAGCACACACGCCAGCATGCAACGTCTGGCTTCAGGCGTTACCTGTCATGCACTGGCACTGTTCAGCCACACAGAGGCGCTGCAGAACCTGCTCCTGGTAAGAGAACTGTTTGGTGCACATACTGCCTGAAAGATTTAAAGGACCCCTTCAACATTTAGCAGTGTGGATGAATTACTTTGTATTTGACACGTCTACTCTCACTCTGTAGGGAAAGACAAAGAAATGCTGGAAATAAAAAATATAAGAACAGCTAAAAGCCTGATGGGATTTACTGACATTTATTGATGACAATAAATAAATAAATAAATAAAAAACTAGACCTACCAGGTCTAAAAAGTCAACATTTTAGCATCCATATCAAATAAGCGTTTTCGTATTATTTTAAAACAAGCATTGCAAACATTTCATCACTGTTTACAGATGCAGATTTTTGCCTGAATTTCACCAAACATACAAAAGACTACAAATCCCAGGATGCACAGCAGGTCATGACTCACCTCTATCCTGTGGCTCATAGACAGTAAACAGCGACTTGCTGGATCCTGTCACACTGAATCTGGTCCTGATCCGAAAATCAACACATAGGAAGTAATCTGAGGGAATCTATCAATGAGACAGGAAATCATCACAAAGAACCCAGCAAACAGACAGGAAGTCATCATAAGGAACACAGCAACCAAACAGGAAGTAATCACAAAGAACCCAGCAAACAGACAGGAAGTCATCATAAGGAACACAGCAACCAAACAGGAAGTAATCACAAAGAACCCAGCAAACAGACAGGAAGTTATCACAAACAACCCACCAACCAAACAGGAAGTTATCACAAAGAACCCAGCAACCAGACAGGAAGTCATCATAAGGAACCCAGCAACAAAACAGGAAGTTATCACAAACAACGCAGCAACAAAACAGGAAGTTATCACAAAGAACCCAGCAAACAGACAGGAAGTCATCACAAACAACCCACCAACCAAACAGGAAGTTATCACAAAGAACCCAGCAACCAGACAGGAAGTCATCATAAGGAACCCAGCAACAAAACAGGAAGTTATCACAAACAACGCAGCAACAAAACAGGAAGTTATCACAAAAAACCCAGCAAACAGACAGGAAGTCATCATAAGGAACACAGCAACCAAACAAGAAGTTATCACAAACAACCCACCAACCAAACAGGAAGTTATCACAAAGAACCCAGCAACTAGACAGGAAGTCATCATAAGGAACCCAGCAACAAAACAGGAAGTTATCACAAACAACGCAGCAACAAAACAGGAAGTTATCACAAAGAACCCAGCAACCAGACAGGAAGTCATCATAAGGAACCCAGCAACAAAACAGGAAGTTATCACAAACAACGCAGCAACAAAACAGGAAGTTATCACAAAGAACCCAGCAAACAGACAGGAAGTCATCACAAACAACCCACCAACCAAACAGGAAGTTATCACAAAGAACCCAGCAACCAGACAGGAAGTCATCATAAGGAACCCAGCAACAAAACAGGAAGTTATCACAAACAACGCAGCAACAAAACAGGAAGTTATCACAAAAAACCCAGCAAACAGACAGGAAGTCATCATAAGGAACACAGCAACCAAACAAGAAGTTATCACAAACAACCCACCAACCAAACAGGAAGTTATCACAAAGAACCCAGCAACTAGACAGGAAGTCATCATAAGGAACCCAGCAACAAAACAGGAAGTTATCACAAACAACGCAGCAACAAAACAGGAAGTTATCACAAAGAACCCAGCAACCAGACAGGAAGTCATCATAAGGAACCCAGCAAACAGACAGGAAGTTATCACAAAGAACCCAGCAACCAAACAGGCAGTTATTATAAAGAACCCAGCAAACAGACAGGAAGTCATCAATAACAACCCAGCAACCAAACAGGAAGTTATCACAAACAACCAACCAAACAGGAAGTTATCACAAAGAACCCAGCAAACAGACAGGAAGTCATCATAAGGAACCCAGCAACAAAACAGGAGGTCTTCGCAAACAACCAGCAACAAAACAGGAAGTTATCACAAACAACGCAGCAACAAAACAGGAAGTTATCACAAAGAACCCAGCAACCAGACAGGAAGTTATCATAAGAAACCCAGCAACCAGACAGGAAGTCATCATAAGGAACACAGCAACCAAACAGGAAGTTGTCGCAAACAACCGAGCAACCAAACAGGAAGTTATCACAAAGAACACAGCAAACAAACAGGAAGTTATCATGAAGAACCTTGTAACTAAATGGGAATTTATGAATCATTAAAGCGAGGTTTCAAAAATAATTTTCTAATTATGATATCACAAATCAGACTTCAACACATTTCTAATATTCTATTTTCCAAACTATGCAATTAGTTTTTAGCTGATTTTTGTGATCACATATAAGTAAGTATGATGTCAGTCCAGGTCCAGAATGGCATCACTCACAGCGTCCATCTGAATGACCACAGTGTTTCCCTGGATCGAATAGTGGGAGACAATCGGCTCGTCTCCGTCTTTGAACTGCAAAACAACAAGTCAGATAAACTGTTTCCACTCAGGTTTACTTTATGAGCAAGACGTGCATATACAAACATTTGGATGTGACATTAATGCTTGTACTGATTTAATGTAATTAGATTAATGCTGCAATCCTCACAACAAACCTCTCGTTAGCAAAAACAACTGTGAGATGAAAAACGTTTCGTTTATGACCTTTTTCCATGATGACGCTATTACACATGAACAGATCAAATCAACGTGGTGAAAAAAGATAGGACAAAAATATCCATCTACTAAAGAATACTACTACAAACCTAAAGGAAACAAGTTCACCTGTCTCAGGTCCTCCAGGTAAGCCTCTACACCTGTGGCCAGCTGGATATTCATCACTGTCCGAGCGGACTCTGTCAGCCCCTCGTTGGGAGGAGGTTTAAACCTGGAGCGCGCATTGTTTGTGTTATTTAGATTATTAACGGTCTTCCGTGAACATATTTAAACTTAGATAAGAAGTCGTGTTGTCAAAACAATCATATCGTACAATGTCATCAAATTTATTCTCTGCATTTGACTCGTCTCTGATGAGGAGAGGCAGCCGAGGAGTGAGCTGGGCTTAAATGTCTTGGATAATAGTGATAACAATAATAATAATCATCATCATCATAATAATAATAATAATAATATTTTATATCTAAGATAAAACAGATTTCAGTTTTCTTACTTTGCACAAGCGACCAGATAAGGAGGCTTTATGTTCGCATCTGAGGACAAGAAGAAAAGATTCTGTGGTAGACAGACAGGTAGACAACAGGTAGACAGACAGGTAGACAGACAGGTAGAATGCATACTGACTGTTGGGGTTATCGCCGCTGTTCACATCTATGGTGAGGTCAAAGTGACACGTCTCCGCGGACGCCACCGTCTCATAGTAAACCGTTTTCATCTGAAATGCAACATCGCTAAAATCAAGGAGCATTCTGGGAAATGCACAAAAACATTCAAGAAAGCAATTTAAAACGCAGACCCACCTTCACGGTGGACACGCCCCTTCCATAACCTGTCGACACAATGATGTCGTCATTCTTTGTCACCTGCAAAGAGAAAGACACGTGGCAGCAGAGGTAGATAACAACAGAGCAGAGCGGCGACTTGTCTCACGCTCACCTGGATGGGCGTGGCCACAGGTCGGTTCCGGCGGAGCTCCACGCGTCCCAGCAGCCCCAATTTTCTGTAGATGATGTTGATGTCCTGATTGAGGACGGCTTGAGGGGCAATTTTGCTGTACTCAGTCACCGCCTCCAGAGTCAATACTGTCTCCTTGGATAGAGACGGGTAGAGAGAGAGACAGGTAGAGAGAGAGACAGGTAGAGAGACAGCCGGGTAGAGAGACAGCCGGGTCGATACATTCTTGTATTAGATGACACATAATATCAACAGACGGTTAACGGGAGAACACAGAGGCCCTAAGGTTCATCACCTCGACCCACAACAGGCCTTAGGACAGCCCCACAAAATCTGGACCAATCATCTTCTTCCGTTCCACTAACCGTTTGATTCCGGTAACGGTAACGGTTCCGGTTCGTGATGCTCTCTGACAATCACGGCCAGTGCAGCGCGTTTTTCAGGGTGTGTTTACCTGTAGAGAGAAGAAGCCCTCGCCGTAGTGCTGATCCTGGGTCAGCCAGGTCAGGATGGGGTTAGCATAAGGAATTCTCCCCTTTCAGACAAAACAACACATCTCATGTCATCAATAGTCAATATATTAGTTTATGGAATAAACAAAAACAAACCACACAGCTTTCAATGAGGCTTAGAGGAAAGTTGCAATAAAACACATGCGGCAGTTTCAATACTTTATCAAAAGTTGAAAATGGTATTCCTCCGCCAACCCTGTCGTCATGACAACCAGACCAACCAGGAAATAGTTCCCAGAACAAACGGTTCATCAGAGACTTACCGCCAATGAAAATGTATTTCATTGTTAATTTTATTTGCATCAAATGGAATAATTAACATATAAAATCTGTTATCATTAGCCTATAGATTGATTGAAAACAATAAGATTAAAAAGATGTGAATGAACTATTTCCTCATTATCTTGTCACAATTCTTTGGGCTGAAAGACAAAAGACGAGTGAATGTGGCAAAACAAACCTTGATCAGCACGGACAGCAGCACATAGGCCGTCGTCTCCACCGTCAGACTACTGGATTGGTCGGGTTTCAGCCAATCAGCTGTAACAAATGTCTCCTGCCAGTACCTAAGCTTGGCAGGGTTTCCTACATAAAAGACACACACACACACACACACACACACACACATTGTTTAAACTTGAAATCAAGTATGCCAAGTTACTGCGAAGCTACATGGCCCCAAAGTGGGGCGGGTTCGACCTCTGGTCTTGTAAACATTACTTCCTTGGGGACAGTTTGTCCCCAAGGACAAAACTGAGGACAGGAGGACAAACACCTTTCTGTCGAGCCTGACGCTCCAGGGTGTCAATCAGCGAGAACGCCGCGAAGCTGTCGGGGTCATGAAGGGTCAGCGCGTAGGCCGCCACTGCACGCACATACACGCTCTTCAAACTTGAGGCATGCTGGGAAATGTAGTTTGCTGCCGACCGCATGCTGTCATATTGGGACTGTGAGGGAGAAGATTTAAAGGAAAGCCATTTCAAATTGATCAGGACTCATAGGATGGCAGGACGAAGAGGAAGAGGAAGAGAAAGAGGAGGACGACTCACTCTCAGCTGCAGGATTGGATCGTTGATTCTCGTCGCTTTGTGCAACGCGATCAACGTGAACGACGTCAGATACACAGATTGGTCGAGGGTATCCATCCCTGCAACCTGCAGCCAATCAGAGAAGTGTCAGCGTCGGACTGCAGAGAGGAGAGGACGGCTGATGGACGGAGACGCCGACCATGGCTCTGTTGGGTCTGAAGGAGGACTTCTCCATGAAGGACCCGTCCTGCTGCTGAGCACTACGGATCAACCAGGCCACAGACTCCGACAGCTGCTGGCGGTTCACGGAGACAACCGGGTCCGTCATGGACAGGGTCTTCACCACCAGAGCCGTTATCCTGCCAGAGAGACGGGAGGCCGGGGGGGGGGGGGGGGGTCAGAGGTCCCTCTAGATCAGCGGCAGCTCCGGCGGTGCTTCACTCGACTATTCATTTAAAGTTCTGTGTGAGTTCTGACCAGGTGCTGGATTCTCTCTTCATCCACATGCTGTAGCTGCAGTCTCCATGTCTGAAGGAACTGATCCCGATCAGGCCTAGACGCGCACGCACACGCGCACACACACACACACACACACACACACACACCGTCAGTAATCCTCCCCGGGCTTCCGTCAGGGTCTCAACAACGGCCTTTTACCCTCCCTGATCGTCTGCTTCATATTTGCTGAGGTCTTCTCTATGTCCTCTCCCAGGATGTCCCAGCGGCTCATCGTTTCCAGGTAGTGATACACCTGGACCAGGGGGAGGAGTCCACTGAGCTCTGACTCTGCTGACCCGCCTGGCAGATTGACGAGCTGTCGGAGAACTTCAGGGTTGCTTGTCACTGACAGGAAGTCACCGAGAACCTCACCTGGGACATCAAACAGACACCACGTGTAGTTGCACTGAATAACCACCGGGGGGACAGTCCGGTGTGTGTTTTTGTGTTTGCCGGTTGTCCACCATTCTGCAATATTGTTGTCATGTTTATTTCCAGGCAGTTCTTTTCTCAGTGGGATTCATAAGATGCGTCTGCTCTGTAATGCCCAAATATGGTCACCCGTCGAGGCGTTTACTTGTACGGAGACAAACTTAAACTGCCGCATGTTCACCAGGGCTAGCTTTTAGCTTAGCACCAGCAGGTCTCACCCTGGATGGTCAGCATCCTCTCTACGATTGTGTTGGGAACGACGTTCGCTGGCATTTTATTCTTCAGCTCCACAATTCTCTCTTCTGAACCTACGGCAGCACAGAAACACAGAACAGAGGCTTCAGCTGAGCTTCCTCAGACACACGGCCCTCCTCATCATCGGTTCATGTACCATGGAGTCCCTGTGGGTCGAGCCTCCCTCCAGAAAACTGCTCCTTCCTTATGCCTTCGGGCTGAGCAGTCAAAAGCGATCGCAGGTTCCAGAGAGAGAGAAATGAGGAACAGGTGATTTCCTGTTACTATAATCAGTTCAACCCCCTTGTCAGGTAGGACTATCAATATTCCGGCGTCCGTGAACGCACCACCACTCGTAGCTTCTTCTCCAGGATGTCTTTTTGTCCCCTTCGTGTCTTCAGAGTAAAGATCAGCTTGTGCTCTCCAGGCTCCAGGCCCAGGATAGTGAGGTCCACCTTCCCCACCTCACCTGCAGGGAGGTGCTTCCAGGTGCAGGCAGTGGAGCGCAGCCCCGCCCCGGCATTGGACGGCTGCGACTGCAGCAGACACACCCCCGGGCCGACCTCCAGCGTCACACAATACTGGGGAGGAAACGGAGACAGGCGTTGACATGTAGCGTTGGTGCGGACAAAGGATCATGGGATATGTAGTTGTGGCTGGCACCGTGATGTCGTGGTGCTGCTGGTTGTACACCGAGCCATTCAGCACCAGCTGCTCTCCCCTGACCGCCTGATACGGCAGTGGGACGTCCAAACTCAGCGGCAGGCCGACAAACACCCGAACCGGGTCTGAGACACAAATACCTGGAGGAGAGAAGACGGCTCGAGAGTCATCCGCGCTGCGTGAAAGAGCACACGGCGACTTCCTGTCTGCACAGGAAGTGTGCGACATCTGACGCTTGTGATCATCTTTACCTTAATCGGTCATGATTGGTCATGATTTTAATATTCATAGCTCATATATACAAGATGAGATGTTGACAAACCAGATGCCAATGCAAATTGAATGCAATAGTGTTGATAGCTTGCATCACACATTAGCATCAGAGCTTTGCCATGAATAAAAGAAGACCTGAGCGAAAGGGAAAGCGTTCACTGAGTATCTTCAAAATAAATCTTTTGATCGCATCCATATTTAACAAATTCAAAAGATTTGACGGATTTAAAATCTCTACATCTGGGAGAAATTGAGCCAAACAAGCTTTAATTGAAGGATCTGAGAGGCAGGAAAAGAGAACTGAGAGGTGTTCAGATCAAGGGAAAGATGTAAAGAAAAGACAATGGATGAAAACAAACAAATCAGAAAAAGAAAGTTACAAAATCTCACCATCCCCGAACATCCCGACAGCTTTGAACTCCCAGGTGGTGAGAGAGTCTGGGAGGGTCCGATGGATCGGCATCAGGCCGCCACTGAGGACGAAGGACAACCATCGGTAAAACGTTCTGTGGTGTCGGGCCACAGAGAGGAAGGTTGAGACCCGCGCCTTCAAGGCGGGTCCTGAGACACCTTCCTGTTTGTGTCCAAACGAAACAGATAGAAACTGTTGGGTGCGTTTGATGTGTGTCACCTGGTCCGCTGCACCTCCCACATCCAGCTCTCTGGAAAGTAGCTCCGCACCAGAGACGGCATCAGTTCATAGTTGGCGCCCATCGCTGTCCAGACACACAGTTAAACCGGTTTATCCGCATTGTGTTCCATGTTGATTTGTTCTGACGTCATGCGAGGAGTCCAGACTGACCCTGGCGGGCCAGCTTGTGGTTCTGATCCAGTTGCTCCTGGAGGAACTCGCAGCATTCTCTGAAGGCCCGTCTGCAGTGAAAGTTTCTCTTTCTCTGCGTGGCTAACTGAAGACAGGTCAACCCCCTCGGGATGAAGTCCATGCCCTCTTCACAGCACGGCCTCAGGTAACCACGGTAACTCGCCGCTGGACAGAAACGCCAACTGTTATCTGCTTTATACTGAAATAACACGTAGGAATATGAAGCAGTCGTTTTATATTCGCGGTGGACAACGCAGCAGACGCGTTGCATCATGGGAGGTGAGTCTCACCTTTCTTTTCGATGTCATCGTCAGACAGCGCTCGCTTCGCGCGAACCGCCGCCGAGCAGGCTTTACCTGCACAGACAACAGTTTGAGGAACTGATTGATTAGCTGATGGATCCGGTTGATCGCCTGATTGACGCACTGCCGCTTGACGGCCGGGCGTTGGCGTTGGTGATGAAAGTCAGGCCGGCCAGGTGGAAAACATCAGCGGCGTCTTTGCCCCCGCCCCCACCGCAGCCCTGGTCGCTCTTCTCAATGTGGCGCAGAACCTGCAGGCCACCGTAGTTACCCTGTTACCGCCATTTAACAGCACTTTTGATGATGATGATGGTGATTTTTATTTTGGTTGTCAGATTGAGACAAAAAAATTAATAAATACAACTTTAACAAAACTAAACATACATTACAACCAAAAAAGGAATAGGCAGAAGCAAAGCTTTTTGAAGCCTATCCTATAATACAGACAATTTGATTGGCTTTACATATCAAATGATTAACGAAACTCTTTAAACGAAACTCATTCACACCAACAGATGTGATGTTTGGGGAGTGTTACCGTGGAAACGGGATCCACGTAGTTGGGTCGTAGAGCAAAGATGGTGGAGTCCACAGCAGACAGAGCCACCAGGCCCGCGTGATTGGTCCGGACGTCCAGACGGAGGTTCTCCTTCGGTTTGTAATCTCGCCTCTGACGTGACAGATGAGTCTGACACACGCACACACGCACAGACGCACACACACACACACACATTGCACACTAGATTAAACCAGTTTTTAGGGAAACTATGTATCAAGATATTATCAAAATAATAAACATCCTCCGCTACATGGTTGAATATAACAATTTTGGTCATGCAGCTTTTGCGCTTCTCACCATATCTCTTCTTTAAATGTTGTTTTTTCCCTACTTTTCTGTAAACAAAAGCTCCTTAACTTGAAAAACGCTCAAACAGCAATGATATTTTAGAAGAAGCTGCAGCTGACTTCAGCTTCCACTCATCCCGTCATCCACCGGCATGGGAGCGTGGCAGAATCCCCTCTACTGTGTCGGCGTCGGGTCCCGTTAGAGTCATCAGCGAATGAATAAGTGAACCGCCGGCCGTCCTACCAGGAGTCCATTGACACACTTGTGTCTGACGTCCAGCCAGACGGAGTCAGCGACCAGCTCAGACGTCCCCTCTCCAAACAGGATGTAGTAGACCAGCAGCCTGACGGACGGGACCATGGAGGGCAACACCTGGAACCTCACTACCTGTCTGTTATCAGCACGGGAAACAAACGTCTGACTGCCAAAGTGCACCAACTTCCCTTTAGACAGCACCTGGGGCAGCAGAGGTGTCATCAGTAACCATGGAAACGGCGAGGACGCCGCACATTACAGAACTGTGTTTTCCTCACCAGGTAGCTGAGGGCTCTGACGGGCACGTAGGAGGGAGTGGCCGAGTACACGCTGACTTGGGAGTGGCTCCCCACCACCAGACTATTTCCAGGCATTGGAGGGTCAATGTAAAGGTAACGCTGGTTTGGAGAGTAATAGGCCACCGCGTTCAGATTTAGACTGGCCTGACTGGTTGGTGGCAGGGCGGGGTCCGCCGTCACAAACTGGGTGGGATCAAGAAAACGTTCCAGGTGAGATGATTCACAGGTAAACATCATGAGCTTTACAAGCTCCTCCCACTTCTCACCTTCAGCACCGCCTTGACTGCCTCCTTCGGCGTGTTGCAGATGAACACGGCGAGGCCATCTGATTGGCTGGTTGAGCTCCCAGGACATGGAAGTACCTCATCGTCTCTCCCCTTCTTGGACACTTGTCGCTCCACCAGACGAACTTGAACACCTTGCACAGGTTTGTCCAGGTGATCCTTCACCAACACCTGCAGTGGGATCGTGACCTTTCCTCAGTCACGTTGTTGTTGTTTTTTTACACAACTGTTGTAAAATACGACGGCTCTTATGCTCACCTGGATGTTAAAAGGAAGTCCAGGTTTAATGAAGGGGGGCGTTGAAACCAGGCTCAGCCTGTACGGTGATTTAACAAACTTCACAGAGTCAAACACCAGCTCTTGAGTGATACCCCCTGAGAGACAGAGAGGGGGGGTGAGGATACCTGGGGGGGGGGTCATGTTGGACGAAGGGTTACGTAGCACGTACCTGTATCCTCCTGTACAAGGACAGCGATGACCAGGTACTTCCCCACCAGACTGCTCAAGTCTCTGGGTCCGTTGTGTCGAGACAGGACGCTCCGCATGTCAACAGTCACGGCAATTTTACCGTCCGGTGACAACTGGAAGTTACACAAGATACTAACAGCAAGCAAAACCACGTGTGTGGACACATGAACGGGAGGGGCCACAAGCGCTCAGGTGTTTACATCAGAACATGTTGTTGTGAGTCCTCGTCCAGCCGCCATCATGACCGGGTTAGTAAAGACTCACTAATGATCTGATAGTGTCAGCATTGCTTTTTTCACTGTGTGTTGCTTGTATTTCTTTGTTCTCTTACTCGATCTCTGACAACAGAACTGGTGATGAGGACTGGAGGGTCCGTCCCGCTAACATAGCCGTAGCGCAGGAACACCACGCCATTAGCCAGCGGAGCTCCGTGAAGGTACCTGACAGGAACACAGCGAGTCTCATTCACAGCTGAGCAACGGCGGAGTCCTCGCCGGCGGTCGCTCACCTTGCAGAAACCTTAAAGTTGAAACCGGTGAAGCTGCTGTCGGCGATGAAGGACGCCTGCGGTTCCACTTGAATGGAAAAGCTGGGAAGAACTGACACGAAGCAATTCATTTATTTAACACGAAGTCCGGCTAAAACCACCATTATAGTTGAAATGTTATCAGATAGTCGATGTGAATATTGTTACCATATTCTCTAACTTCAAAGTCTGTTCTCGCTGTTGTGGTGAACTCATCAGAGTAGGAGGCTTCAATGAACCAAATACCCAACCTGGAATTACATTACACAGCCTGGAATCAGATTACACACAGCCTGGAATCACATTACACAGCCTGGAATCACATTACACAACCTGGAATCACATTACACAGCCTGGGATCATATTACACAGCCTGGAATCACATTACACAACCTGGAATCACATTACACAGCCTGGAATCACATTACACAGCCTGGAATCACATTACACAACCTGGAATCACATTACACAGCCTGGAATCATATTACACAGCCTGGAATCACATTACACACAGCCTGGAATCACATTACACAGCCTGGAATCACATTACACAGCCTGGAATTACATTACACAGCCTGGAATCATATTACACAGCCTGGAATCACATTACACAGCCTGGAATCACATTACACAGCCTGGGATCATATTACACAGCCTGGAATCACATTACACAGCCTGGAATCACATTACACAGCCTAGAATCACATTACACAGCCTGGAATCACATTACACACAGCCTGGAATTACATTACACAGCCTGGAATCACATTACACAGCCTGGAATCACATTACACAGCCTGGAATCACATTACACAGCCTGTAATTACATTACACACAGCCTGGAATCACATTGCAAAGCCTGGAATCACATTACACACAGCCTGGAATCACATTACACAGCCTGGGATCACATTGATGACAGGCTGGAAGCAGACTGCGTAAACACAGATTAATCCAGGAGCTTCTTTAATATCTTACTTTGGATTAAGGGGAATCCTGAAGGGATTCTGCATTGAAGGAATTCCATTGTTGACGTCGATCATCTCAACACTGTCCACCGTCGTATGATCCGGGTCCTGTCAGTGACAAAATCACTGATCTAAGATCTCTGTGACGTCAGAGAATTCAACAGCTGAGACATGGTGGAACCAGTTTTGGCCCTCTGCTGGTGGCACTGGTCTTTACACTTACCTTGAAGGTCAGGAAGACGCTGCGATTAGCCGGCCTCAGCTCCTGGTTGAGAGAAAATGCCCTCACTTTGACTGGACACACGCACACACACACACACACACACACACACACACACACACACATGCACACACACACACACGAGTAAATGCACATGTTAAGAAGACAAAGTATTTGTCTATATATTGCAGATTTCATATAAACCAGAACTAATGATGCCTTCAGGTTCACTTCCTCCTTTTCTGGTCATTACAGCCATGATGAAGGTCATGTTTCGACCTTCATCAACAGGATGACCTGGATTAGGTAGCCATGAAACTTGGTTGAAGCCACAAAGGCCTCGAGTACATTTGGGAAGTGGATCCAAATTAAAGGGTGAATGAGTGTGTGTAATTATTGTAAATTTAGGTATCAAAGTTTCAGTTTTTAAAAGCCTTGATCATCTCCCACAAAGATATGCTCCATTCCAACCTGAGATTATGGATTGATAAATCACTGACGATCACCTGAACACCATTGGTTTGTGTCGTGGGTCATTGAGGATGCGTGTTTAGGAATGGCGCGCTCTCACCGCTCTGATGTGGCGTGTACAGTGGCTTGTCGGTTTGGATGAACAGGTAACCGTTGGCGCGGCTGACGGGGACAGACAGGTGCTGGTTGATCTCCCGTGATTGAACGTGGAGGATCACATGATCCACACTCTGATGCAGCTGACCTGTGTACAGCTACAGAGAGAAACGGAGAATGAATGATCCAAAGTTCAGCCTGTGGCAGCTCCCGATCAATCTCCTTCCGAGTTGGATCTGACCCGGACTTTGGCGGCGGCCTGGTAGTGGTTCTGGGGGTTGAGGGTCACCATCTTCTTAGCCAGAACCACATGATTCGGCGCCATGGAGGTTCTTAAGAACACGTAGACGTCCACCTGATCCGTGAAACCGAAAAGCTGCACCACCACGTTCTCCTCGGCGTCCAGGCGTAGAGACAGAGGCGCTGTGATCAGATACCTGAGGCAGGAGGAGATGAAACAGGAAGTGGTGGAAAAGATGAGCAAATTAGCTCTGACTTAGCTTCCTGTTGAGCATCTGACTTTACTGAAAGCTAACTGCTAACGGCTGCTGACTAAAGAGGCCTCAGGGGTCGGCAAACACACCAACAAACATATATATATATATATATACAAAGATAGCGTTGGACTCTGGGCTCCTCAGCCTTTTTACTCTTTTGACGGACTTTCTTGTACCTTTCTTGTACCTTTCTGGTACATTTCTTGTACCTGGCCGACACAGTTGGACGTATGTAGGACACAAACACAACTCAAAGTCCTGACGGTTTTCACCAGCTGAACTCTGCCTTGTGTTTCCTGCGCACTCGACTGAGGGACGGGGTGAATGGGTAGCAAGACCGCGGACATTTGAATCATCTTTGTTATGACAAAAGGAAATCCAACAGCCAATCACAGTCCTGAAGCCGTCACATTGAGTTTAATGTCGTCGTGGATACCCAACCTCTACAAATGTCAGAAGAGAATCGAGCAGCTAATAATCGACGACATAAAAAAGTTGACTTACGATCTGGGATCGGCCTCTGCCCTCCAACTGATGAAAAACACACACATCAGGAGGGCCTTCGTCATGATGGTGGGGAGAAAACACACAACTGACCAACAAAACTGAGGAGCAAAGACTTTTAGATTGATTAGTTATTGATCAACTCAACTGTTGACGAATGTCTGGACTGACTCGTGTGGGGGTGTGTGGAGGTGTGTGTGCGTGTGTGTGTGTGTGTGTGTGTTCGTGTCCAAAAGGTGAGTTTACTCAGTGTGCTTTCTGATCTTACCAAACCGTGTTGACTCTGAGGTTTCATCAGTCCTGCTTCACATCCAGGAACATTTTTGGGTCACAATCAGCACAGCCCTTTGAAACCAGAGTGTAGAGCTGTGTTAGCGTCCCCTAGAGGCTGCATTGGCCATGACAGCTACATTTTTAACAACACTGACCTCCTCATGTGAATGCAGGTGAACCCCCCCCCCCCCAAAAAAAACAACAACAACAACAAAACATGGAACAGAAGCTCATTAAAACTTAGAGTTATCATGAAAAGAAATATATGAGATTTTCTTTAAGGCATTTTTGTGGTGTAAATCATAAAAGTAAATTTAAGTGTGACACTGGCAAAAAGCAGAGGAGAGGTTAAACGTTAAGTAATACTTTATTAGGCGTATATAGAACAAATACAATGTCCATAATAGAATAGCATACCAATATCAATACTTCTTATACCAATACATATGTGATGTATGACACTGTACATAGAACTATAGAGATAAAGTGACAGTTATATCTGGACATTAAAGCAGATCTCACGCTCATTCTTTGACAGTCTAAATCTTACGTTACACGAAACGACCGACAGATGTCAGCTTCTGTGTCGCTCTTCTCATTTTGATTATTTTTACATCATATTTATACAGATCAGGGGGAAAATCACAGAAACATTTACGAAGATTACACGATGAGATTCTAATAATGTCTAAAAGATTTTAGTTGAACTTGCCTGAGACCCAACTTGAGTCTCGATTCATAGAACAGACATTTCAATTATTATATATTTCAACTTATCAACTTTTTATTTATTTTATTTTTAAATTTTGAGGTTTTACTAGAGTTACCGAATCACTGTTCACTCCTGCTAACATGCTAGCATGTAGCTAACATTAAGCAAGGCACTTTTAGGCCTAATAAATACTATCAATTACATTCACAAAACGATTTCAAAATATCTTTCATGACTTCTGTGCTTTGATAAGCATGAAATACGCTTAAGCTAGGGCCTTGAATAATTTCTACGTATTACTCCACACATGGTTTATCATGCAAGCTAACCTGTTAGCAAAGGGCCTAGCCCAGCATCTTGTATACAAATCTGTTGATATGATCTACTATGATTTAACAGTGATCCAGCATTCTGTATGCTAACCTCTTTAGCAGGAGGTCTACTATGACTCGGCATCCTCTATGCTAATCTGTGAGCTCTTAGCCAACAGGATGGCCTACCAGAAACTCACTGCGCTCAAACACACCATTACAACAGAGCACCATTAGCATGCAGACCGAAGCACAACGTCATCGACTCAAAGATACACGTTACATACTGACACTATAAGCTTAGCTGCTAACGCGGTTCCATCATTCAAACATTATGAGAGTTAGCAATCCAATCTTTGTGTGCCTGTGTTTTCTAATATATGTGCATGCATATGATGTAAAAACAAACACATCCTGTTCATTTCTGATCAGTCTGATTGATTTGACATTTATAAATGTCACCCAGCGAACTACAGGCAGCAGCGCACTAGTCCTAGGAGAAGATCTCCGTTAATTATTACCCAAGAAGCTCTGATTCAAGTCCAAAAGAGCACCAAAGATGGGAAATGCAAAGCTGAGGGTTAATGAAGCTAGAGGTTATTGTCAGCGGGCAGGCGTGGCTGAATGACAAGAAATATCACACTCCTCAGACGTGGCGAAATTAAGGGTTTGGCAAAAGTCCCAGGTCCGAGTATCGACTAATCGAACTTCAACAAACTTTACTCAGTGCGAACCATGAAGCTTCAACACGAACCGCTCGGATCTGGAAAAAACGGATTTATTTAAATCAGTAAAAACGATTTGAGGTTCTGCTTTTTTGGCCCAAAGATTTCTCCGTCAACATCTTTCAAACCATCGTCTGTTTGATTTGTTGAGAGGATTGGAGATGCGAGACGCACGCCGGCGGTCAGGAAGCATCGGATGCGGCAGCGTTTCACCCGGAGATGACCTGCGTGTTCTGATGTGTGTTTGACCCCGCCCCCCCCCCCCCCCATCACAGCACCATGGTGGTTATATGGTGAACCAGTGACGCCGGGTGAGGCATGGCGGCCAGCTGCGGTGGATGTGGCGGGGGTGGTGAGCGAGCGGCGTGCGCCGCCAGGTTTCCACCCGCAGCGCCTTTGTTTCCGTTGGGCCGGTGCCTGGCGCTCTTCTGGTGCGCCCGCAGGCCGGCCAGCTGCGAATACGCCGACTGGCAGACGTGACACTTGTAGGGGCGCTCGCCGGTGTGCAGCCGGACGTGGTTCCTCAGCGTGGACGACTGGCTGAAGCGGCGGTTGCAGAAGCGGCAGACGAACGGCTTGTCCAGCGTGTGGATGCGCATGTGGGAGCGCAGGTTGCTGCGGGAGTTGAAGCCGCGGTGGCAGATGACGCAGCGCATTCGACTCAGACTGGCTGAGGCTGAGGAGGAAGAGGAACAGGAGGAGGAGGAAGAGGAGGAAGAAGAGGAGGAGCCTTCACAGCTGTGGAAGTCATCTGGAAGGAAAGCGAGAAACTTTGAAGTCAAATTGAGTTTTGAGAAAGTCTGAGGCCTTTGATGTATCTCAGTACTATTACTAATACCATACTACTAATAGCAGTATAATTGAGGTCCATGGTCTACATAGCAGTGGTACTACTAGTAGTAGTAATAGTGGTGTTAGTAGTAGTACTCGTCATAAAGTCTTAGCTGCCAAAACTATATGATTCTGCGTTGGCCAATCAGAGCAGAGAGCAGCAGAAGCCTGAGCTTCCCTCGTTGTCGTCTGAAGCACAGAATTTCTGTTGATTTGTATATGTTTGGATAAATAATTAATAATAATAATTATTATTATTATAATTACCATTCTTCTTGTTCTTGCTCTGTTCTTCATCTCCTCCAGGAATTCCAGGAATTCCCAGAAATGTGTTGTGGGAGTTTCCATACCAGACCAAAAGCTCCTGGTCAGGAGGGATGGTCTGGGGGGGAAAACAGAAATGTTATTCTCAATTATACAAAATCAAAAGTGACCCGCAAAGTGCAAAAAAGCAGAGCGAGGATGGATGGTTAAACGTTCCGAGCGCCAGAGGCAGAAATAGGGAGTTCGGGTTAGGTGCAGAAACGCAGGACAGCCACCAGAGGGCGACCCAAACCCGCTGCAGAACAAACAGATAAATCTTTTCTTTTACGGCTCGTATTGTTTTCTTTCACCTTGATGGATCCGCACTTCAGTCTGGAGAGGTTAGATTTGGTTGATCCGACCATTCAAATATTTTTCTGAGGGTTACTTGAACTGTGTCTTTAATTAACTTCTGACAATAAATCAATGTTAACTCGTTTTCTTTGCTTTGGGTGATGTTCTTTTTTCTTTTTTATCTAAACTTTGCACATTTGACGAGCTTTTAAAGTGGACGATATTTTGTTTTTTGCTACTGTGACTTTGTATGAAATAATAAATTCTGAACAGAATTTTCACCTTCTGAGAAGTTTAAGAGTATAAAAGTATTCTAGTTGCAAAGTCAAGAAGCTGTTGGTTCTTCTGTACCGCTGTATTTTAGGACGTCATGATGCGTTTGGTGACACCCAGGTGTTGGACGGCGTGGTGCGTTCACTGACCTCCACGGCCTTGTAGAAGATGCTGCTGCCGATTTGCACCACCTCCAAGTTTTGCTCCTGCTCGTTCCGTGCGCACTTAATGTACGTCATCCAGCTCCTCTGATCCTCCTGGCTGGCGTCAATGAAATATCGAACGCTGCCATCCTCGTTAAACACCTGTAGGGGAGGAGAGAAGGGACAAATCCAGTTGATGCTACTGTTGCTAGTTAGCATCAGTGAGTCAGATGGCTATAATTCATCATGTAGCTTGGTTATTTAATTAGATGGCTAACAATCAGTAATAGTTAGCTATGGGGGAAAAGTTTATGGGTTGGTAACTGACTGGCAATTGGTTACTTTTTGTAATTTGGTGACTATTAAACATTAAGCTAGCTATTTAGCCAATTAGTCCTCAGTGATGCTAGCTATAAATCAGCAAGTTGCTAGGTTAGCTACTGAGATGGCGCGATAGTCACTGTGCTAGTTGCGCTCTTAGCTGGATGGCATGTTTGGTAGTTAATTAAAATGTTAACTGAGTTAGCAATTGCTAGGTAATTTGCTAATATGCTACTACTCTGCGACAAGATTGTCACTTAGTGTGGAAGCAAGTTGTTTAATCGGGAAGTTAGCTTGGTCAGCTACCTGGCTAGTAGTAGCTACTGCTGTTAAAACTACAGCAAGCTCGAGGTAAACCACAGAAGAAGTCGTGACCTCGCTTGTTGACCCGAAGTTCAATAAAACGTGTTTGTTTACCTCCCACATCAGGTTGTTGTTCTTGTACAGGTCGATGTGTTCCGGTGAGATGAGGCGTCCGGTGAACGGGCCCATCTCCGTGCCTGCTTTAATCCACGTTTTAGAGAAGATCCCCAAACCTTCACCTGAAATAAGAGGGAAACGCCTCAGCTTCACAGCAGACACTAAAACACGCGTAACGTCACAGTCAGGTTCAAATGTTTTCTATTTAGTTCCATCTACGGATATATTTGTAATGTCGGCTGGAACCGCCAACAAGTATTATTTATTGTTAATATTTATTGTATACAAACACCAAAGGGAAATTATTGACCCTTTAACTAATTCATAATTTGATTGTTAAAGGGTTAAAACAATTGTTAGCAATAAAACAGCAATATTTACCTGGGACTGAACTCTGCGCGATGATTACCTCACTGGGTAAAACCAGACTGGACAATTTCTGCACTTCTGAACACAAATAAAACAGTGGAAAAAATTATTATTCCGTTTTTAAATGCAATTCAGAAGCATTCAAGATGAACGTTTAGATTATAAACAGTTTATCATACCGGTTTAATCCGGTAGAATCTTGGTTATGATCCGAGTTTTATTGGTGCTTTAAAGATCGGATTTACCAAGAACAGTGAAAAGAGCAAGAGTTGAGACTTTAAAAGGTGAAATAATCCTTTTACTTCTTCAAAACCAGCATGAGAAGGAGAAATCCAATTCATGACAACTTTTTTAATTCAAACAGAGATTTTGTGGACAACGGGAGTAGAAAAGAGGAGAATAGAAAGACGACAAATAAAGTGAAAGTGAAATGTCGCAACGCGTTTCACGCTCAGGACGGAGCGTGAAACGCGTTGCGACGTAAAGGAGAAAAGAGATTTAAATGGCGATAAAAGTGCTGGAAGATTACCGGAATTAAACCCCTGAACAGAAGAAAAGAAAAACCTCATCAGAAGAAGTTCAGCGGATTCAGTTCACACGACGGAAAAACGGATTTCAAATCCCGCAGAGCGAAATAAAACCGAAATAATCCGTTAAGAATTGGGGTGAGAAGAGTCGTTTCGAGCTCTCTCCGATTCTCTCGATCTGTTTCTAACGAATTCCATCGAGAACGGAAACGAATCACACGACAAAATTGAATTAGAATTAAAGTAAGCAATTAAAAAAACGGCCTGGAGCGATAAGGCTTCGTTTTATTTTCTGTGAAAATGTGATCTTTGAAAGCTATAATTTATCGATTACAATTACGATTAAAACACGCTGATATATTGTCAAAGATTAATAACGATCAAAATGTAACTGGATAATAAATTGATTATTGATTTATTTTAAATCTGCTTTTCCCGTCGGCGCTCAGGTGGACTCCAATCACGTCCCGATTTATTTTGCGTTTACGAGTTCACTTTGATCAGTTACCCAAAGCATAAACCTAATTATTAGGATAATTGATGACAATAATTAAACACATTTTATCTTCACATTGCTAAATAAAATCAGTTTTATTTTATGACGGACAGAATGAGTTTTTCTAAATAAATGTTATTCCTAAATATTACCTCAATGCATTGATAGTCTGGAGATGAGCAGGATCAATTAATCTATTAATTAAAATTCATTGTTGGAACATGAGTAAAGGAATGGAGTGAATATAAGATTTTAAAGGGCAAAATTAAAGATGAATTCTCCTTCAGTGATGTTTAAATAAACAAATACATATTTTAACGACACTTCACGTCAAAATATGGCATTTAAATGAGAAGTATTGTCAATAAAACGCGATCGTAGGATTTAAAAGTAACCGCGTGTTCTTTCTTCAGAACTTTAGTGTGTAGTCATCCGACAATGAATACAATAAGCCAATTATAATATGTAATATTTCATCGGCTCAATTTGATCAATAATGTTAATTTACGTAAAAACACTTATGTTTAGGCAGTAAAATCTGTAAAAGTATAGGGGACACATGTCTGTTAAATGTGTAGAAGTTTTAAGCGCACTTAAAATACTACAGTGTAGTAGTAGCTCAGTAAAAGTGCTTTATTATTGATTATTGATCAGATTTAAGAATCCGTTTTTATCAGTGTAATTGCTGAATGAAAATGTCGTCACGAACCTCCGGAGAAGGACTGCGCGAGCACCTCGGCGGTGAACGCCGTCTTCGGGCTCGCGCTCGGCGCGGCGCGGTCCTCGTGCTGCAGGTGATGCTGATGCGCGTGCAGGTGGTGCTGCTCGCCCAGCACGTGCCTCCAGCGGCCGTACAGGAAGCTGTGCAGGATGTCCGACGTGATGATGTCCGCCAGGGAGAGCGGCTGCTGCGGCTTGAAGCCCGGCTTCAGGCCCAGAGAGGAGCCGGGCAGGACGGAGCCCATAGCGGGGGGGGGGACGGAGCTGCAGCGGGTCACCAGGTGAGACGAAACCCGGAATGAAAACTTCACCGGCTGGGGTGTCCAATAAATAAGGAAGTTAAAGACACGTTAAATGTGGCCGCGGGTTCTGTCTGCGACGATTTAAATAAAGGTTTGAGGTCTTGACAGCGAATATGGGGAACTGTCTTCTGGTCGGAGTGGCTCTATTTATCACCTCCTCCAACATCTCTGTGGGAAGGGGTGTGTGCGTGTGTGTGTGTGTGTGTGTGTGTGTGTGTGTGTGCGTGCGTGCGTGCGTGCGTGCGCGCGTCCTGCACGCGCTGTTGGCTCCGTTTACAGCAGAGACACTCAATTAGGACTAAATGAGACAACAGACCTCGGATCAGCAGTTAGAGACACGATCACTGATTTGCATCCATTTTCGGGGTCACTTCTCAGAAACTCGTCTTTCTGTTGCGTCTCAATTCTGCGCTGCAGTAGAAATACACAAGTAAGTAAACGTAAATCAGACAGAACCGGTACTGGGTCAGCTGTTGAAGTAATCTGGTTCGACCTGTTTGGGTTCTATTTGGGGGGAACACTGACGACTTGCACTGATCTATCAATAGCTGATCAATAGTACATTTTTCTGACGAGAACATTTAACTGAGTGACATCATCAACCGTACCTGGACCTGAAAATACCGAACCTGCAGCACCAGAACCAAACAGCCTGATCCAGAACCTGTTCGTGGTTCTGCTCAAATGAACCTTCAGCATCCTAAAAGGCTGATCTGGAATCTGATTGGATAAAGTTAAACATAATAAATGTTATTTATTTTGTATTAAAGCGATCTAAAGTCAAATGTTCAGCAGTGGAATGTGAGCGGAGGAGAAGGGGGAGGAGGAGGAGGAGGAGGAGGAGGAGGAGGGGGAGGAGGAGGAGGGGGAGGAGGAGGAGGAGGAGGAGGAGGAGGTGTGAGTGACAGAGCAGGAAAACAGATTACCAGAACAACAGATGCTTTCTTCGTCCTCCTCCTCCTCTCATCGGGATTATTATTCTCTCTTTCACTCTGATCTGTATTTATGAGCATTTAAACATTTATTGTCGACACTCGTGAGCGGGACGTGTGCGCGCACGCGCAGAGAACGAAGAAAAACTTTTACACAATTATGAAATTAAGGAGAAGAAAAACCGAGTGAAAGTGGAGATACTTTACTTCAATTAATGTTTTCTTTCTAAAGAAAGAAAGAAAGATCTGCACATATAATAATATTATTAACTATGAAACTTCATTATTTTGTAGGTTTGAGTAATTTTTAGAAAGGGAAATGTTCTTTCTTATAAATAAATCCTCTTCATATTTATTAATATAATAAATAAAGATATAAAATCACCACGTTTCTATCCCTAACTAATTTGAGCTGCTTTCATGGACCCTCTGTCGGGTTAACCCGCCTCAGGAGGCTCCATGAAACCTCCAGGCGCCTCTCAGGTCTCCTCCAGCGGCTTTCGTCGCGCCTCGGCCCCGCCGGGGGGGCCCCCGGAGCTCCGTGCGTAACGGATCCGTGCCAGAACACGCGGAGTCTGCGCGCTTTTATCCCGAGGAGGGAAAATCCCGCAATAATGGCAGACTTTTAAATGTTTTTCAATTGATTTGACTCAGTGAAAGCTGCACTTTCTCTTTTTGTCTCTGTCTTTATTTGGGAGGACATGCAGGCTGCCCGCCGCCGCGGCCGCGGCCGCGCGCACGCGGGCCGCTCGGGACTTTATTAAAGGAGAGCCGCGTCTTTATTGAACGGGGACACGCTTTAATGAGCTTTTTGCAACAATGCGCGCTCAGTGATTGTGTCTCCGCCTTTATGCGCGCTCTTCACAGCCAATAAGAATCCACTTTAGTGCAGCAAAGACGACGGGAAGTCAGGAGGCGGAGGGAGCGGCAGGTGACTGGCACGCGTAAAGACAAGCAGGAGAGGGGCGAGAGTCTGGTGGGTGAACTGCGGAGTGAATGGAGGAGGAGGAGGAGGAGGAGGAGGAGGCGATGGGAACGAGCCCAAATCACGCACTAATATTGTTCCGCTAACGGGATTAAGGCGGTGCTGCGGCCTCATCAGTATTCATGCGCGGACAGACAGACAGACGCAATAATCCTCCTTTAAAAAGCCTTTTAATGAGGAGACAAATGTCAGCTGCTCCGCGGTGAAAATCAAACGCTCCGTCTTCTGCTGCTCGGCTCTTCATCATCATCATCATCATCATCATCATCATCATCCTCATCACCAAGCTCGTTAAAGTCTCCTGCAAGATCGATCAGTCAAATCAAAACTGATCAGGAAACTATTTTGCGATTTGTTTTTCTATAGACAACCAGCTCAGCGAGTTAATCGATCAGTCGGTCAATGGAGTCGCGCTCATTGATGACGTGTTTGATTGACAGGTTGATTCATTGACTGGAGAGTCCAGCGGAGTATTCTCATGCTATACTACACTGAAGTAAAAGTATCACCATGCTGTAAAAAATACTGCATTGTCAATAAGTAAAAGTAGTCGTAGAAATATTTCAAGTACAGAGAGTATCTGTTTAAATATGACGTCATTAGAGTGACTCCTGTACCAGGACTTTATTGATGCAGCTGCTGAAGAAGTTGAAGTACGATTAACTGAGCATTTGAGAAGGTTCATCCTCTGAGGAGCAGGACAGGCTCCGGATGGAGGAGGGTCACCTCCTATACGCGTACTCTGGCTCGGCTTCTGGAGTAGTACTGCATGGAGTAAAAGTACAAAGGAACGACAGAACCAGGCTGGCTCTGGAAACCCGGTCCGTCTTTGTGGTTTCATTCGGCTCCATCTGCAACCAGATGTCCAAACACTTTTGTCCACGTGATGCGGTTGAGTGATTGGTCCCCGAGCATCATGGGAAACATTTGGACTGGATCCAGATCACCATTACGTTAATGTTTAATCAGGTCTCACACACAGAGTTCATCTGTACTTACAGAGCTCCTTCCTGTACTTTATGACCACAGCGCACGCACACACACACACACACACACACACACACACGCACACGCTGCCCGTAAGAGACGAGCCTTCATTTCATGTTTCCTGCTTGATTTCTCCATCAATCATCTCTCTCTCGCTCTCTCTCTCTCTCTCTCTTCATCCTCCCATCTTTCTCATTTCCTCCACTTCGTATTTTCCAATCTCTGATTCTGTCGATATGAGAGGCTCTTCGTCAATCAGATGCACTGGAACGAGGAAGAGGAGTTCAGGCGTCTTGATGGGCGAACACAAATGATTATCATTCCAAAAAAGCCCCATCATCGATGAACTAAAGAACTATTTCAGAATTTCCACTTAATTTTTTTGATTCAACAATTTTGTCAGATTCTATTTCTTGCAGCGGTTCGACCTTTGACCTCCTGAACACGTGTTGCCCACACCGGACTGGCAACAATCAGATGTCCACGTTTAAGCATCACGTTCTATCAGCGCAAATGTCTTCCTCTCAGCGAGGGAGATGATTTCCCACATCCTCCCTCGTCTTCCTCAGCTCTTCCTCCCTCAGTGCTCTTTCATGTCTCCCAGGAGGTCGGTCTGTGTGTGATTACAGTAAAGTCCTAATGACAGATGACATCACACCGTCAATCAGACCATCTGTCCGCATTCAGGGAGCATGAATAAATGATCAGTCCCACTTCTCACGTCGGGACACGGGACGCCCGGCGTGGAGCTCGTCTCCGACCAAAGACGAAAACATCTGGAGCAGGAAAACGTCCGACGACGGATCCTTCCTCATGAGAGGAGCAGTGCTGGAAACGCCCAAATCTATCAGAAACAAGTGCGCCCGGCTAAATGTCTACATAAGAAATGCCTTACGAATGAATTAATTATTAAAACTTATAAATCTGGAACTGATCAAAACGATTTTGGTTTTATTGGACTGGATTTCCACCCAAGCTAGATCAATACGGAAATCTGTTTTTGTCTGATTTTTACATCAGCAGAGACAGTTTCCTTTCAAAACATTTGTTGCTGAACAAAGCTTCTCTTTGATGCTAACAATGTGCTAACGTTGCCAATATATATTTTATTTTGACACCATTTTGGTGCAATGAAGTTTTCGATCACTAAATAAAGCTTAGATCAATTGTTTTTCTGGATCAGCGGATTAAGACACGTCAGTCAGAAAGAACGAGCCTGTTTATTAGCCCTCACGTTAATCATCATCATCACCACCATCCCTCTTCCTCTTCCTCGGCCACTGACAGTCTCGTGGCTCGGGTTCATACACAACTATCTGTCAATAGAATCTAATAGAAAAAATCTGTAGGTTACAGTTAGGACATGCGTCCATTAGAAAATCAACAGAAACCATGAAACCAAGAAGCTTCCCGTCCCCCCCCCTCCAGGACGGGGGGGTCAGGACTAGGAAGATCTAAACCAGAGGGGGCGGCGAGGTCGTGCCCAGTGCTGGTTCTGGGACGCCGCGAGGCTCGGCCTGGCCTCGTTGGCTACTGGTTCAGACCTGGAAGACCTAGAACTGGACACCAAGCCGCCGTCCCCACTCTGGCGTTTGTAATTTTTCGGGGAGTCGAACGCCCCCCCGAGTTTCGCTCTCCTCGCCTCAGTCGCGCTAAGAAGCCGCTGGACTGTACAACACGTCTGCGACGACGTCACGTCGCTGTAATCGCACGGTCCAAACGCAGACGTGTTGAAAAATCCGACAAATCGGGCAGACTTCTGAACGCGGCGACAGAAACACAGAGACAGAGACAGTTAGCCTAGCAGTCTTGAGAATACGACACAGTTTCTCTTTGCAAATCGGTTAGACACGTGTGAATTAAACATTTTTAACAGGATAACAAAGTACATTTTTTTAAACTCGAGAACACCCGCCAGAGTGGAAATTTACACAAACCATATTATCTTATCGACAAACTGAATATTCATAACAGGATGAAAAGCTTTAAATAGACCCCTGTACAGGAGAACTCATTATTATTACTGTCATCATCATCATCATCGTCACACATACAAGCAGAACCACCGATTCAATATTCAACCCAACAGCCAGATCTCCCTCTACGCAAGACAAACCTCTCTGTGGTCCCACACGTCTAGCAATCAGGCAACACAGACGGGCTAAACACGACGCTAAAGGACGTACATGGAGGGCTGTGACCTAAAGAGCACGCAGGCTAAAGCTAAACCGTTTGGATCCAAAATCCTGCAACGGGAGCCGAGCTCATGTTTGGGTTCGCCATAAACGAATTGTTACCCTAATTTGACAAACAAATTCACCGGAGGAGAGACGAGGACACGGCTGCAGCTGGCCAGCGGTCCTTTCGAGCTAAAGCGTCACGCATCAAGCTAGCAGTCAGCTAACGCGCACCTACGACTTTAGCTCGTCTCCAGTCTCAAAATGCACATTTTAGCTTACAGAGTATCGCTTAAAATAACAATTCAGAAGAGCGCACCAAGATTAGCTAAGGAAGATCCGGCTAACGCTGCCGCGTCACGCGCGGGAACAGAGTCGACAACGTGACCAACCCTCGGCCTCCTATTAGCTAATCTAGACGCTCATGGTTTAACTTATCCACCGTGGTAACGAGCCAATCAGTGCGGGGTAGAATTATACAAATTTATCTTCTGGAGAATGAGACAATTTAGGGTCTATTCAAATGTGTTAGCCTCTTTACCGACAACGCAGATGGGACAGATATTTTACTTGAAAATGTTACGGCTGTTTTTAGCCTTAGCATTCTATTTAATTAGCAGAACTGATTATATTAGCATATTTACTGGTTTTGGTTTGAGAATAAATGCCAGTGAATTTTGTCTAGAACCTTCACTGGTTTAGTGACAGTTAAGATAGATATTAGCTCTACAAAACACACATTATCCCTGATTGGAATAAAAACAAGAGAGCTAACATGATAGGCTCCTGGAAAGGCGCGAGACCGTCAACGCAATGCGCAGATTCGCTAACACACATCGGAAAAGCATTTCAACTCATGAAAATGTGCACGTTTAGTAAAAGCTAAACTTCTAGCCTGACACCGCAGCGCTAACACAAATATATTTTCAGTTCGGTCGTACATTCAGCTAATAAAACAACAGAAACTGTTCAAACACCACTTTCGTTCAGCTAACACACATGTTGAGGTAACATACATAGTTTTTGCTAACAAGCATAGTTCAGCACATTTAGCCAACATGCTTGTTTAGCTAATACATGGCTAATAGAATTGATAACTTCATTGTTCAGCGCCAAACACTTCCTCTATAAACAAATCGGCAAAGTAGAAATATGCAGAACTAAATTACAATAAAATTTCACTCTGTAAGAAAAAAAGTACTTTCCCTGCTTTTTCGTTTTTAGCAGAAAAACACGTTGGAGGTTAAATCCTGTGGACGACAAAGTGTTTGACCACAGAGAGATCTGGCTTTAGACAACGCAATATAAATCGTCATTTATTCATTACATCATAAAAACTAAATAATCACTATAGAGATACAGGTATAAGAACTATCATCAAACCAACGGAAAACAAAACGCGTCGAAGATGGTGACTGAACAGGTAAAATTAGATTGAGCACAAACAGACCCAGCGAGCACAAATTTAGTACAAAAACAGTTTTGTCTCTGATGGTAAAACATTACATTTCCATCTGACGCTATTAAAATATTTCTATGCCAAAAAAAACAAACAAAAAAGAAGAACTGAGAGTCGACACAATCTGACGCATGCTTTAAAACATTATCATAAGCAAAATAATAATAGAATTTCTGATTCTCTCACTCAAGACTGCTAAGCCTCATACCGTTTTCTTATTGGAAAATAAAACTAGACAAAATATAGATTATACTGGATTCTTTTTTTTTGTTCAAAGCCACACTGATACATCTTTAAGTTCAAGTTTGATAAAAAACAAAAAAACAAAAAGAAAAACCAGGTCTACGCTGCGGAGAGACCAGAGGCTAGTCCAAAAAATTTGCCCGACAAAATATCAACTTTGTAAGGTTAAAAAACAGAAAGAAAAGAGTTCATGATTTTTCAGTTAATCCTTAGTTTTTCTCTACAAAAAGGAAGGAGGAAGCGGCAGAGCGTTGCTAGGAAACCCAAATTCAGTTGCCGTCGACGACCATCCGAGGCTTTCACCGGCGAGCCTCTAGTGATCCTGGAGAGACACGGAGATGAAAATTTTCCACAGTTTTCATTCCCCCCCCCCCCCGCCCCCCCCCCGTTTCAGGAACGCTCTCCGCTAGAACTCGCGGATCGGAACCAGAAGCGCCGGCGAGCAGCAGCCGCGCGTTACCTGTATCTGGGCCGGGTTCCACAGGTAGGGCTGCTGTCTGTAGTATTCTGCTATCGCTGCAGTGTAATCTGGCACCGAACTCTGCTGAGACGACTGACCTGCGGACACACGGGCGAACGCGACAGTGAACGCAACGCCGTGCCGATTCCACCGCCGTCCGCCGTCCGTCTTTTAGCTCTGCTTTTGGCCGCCGCCACCTTCTCGGGGAACTGGCCGTGTCTTAAGTGGCTAACGCTAAACTACTTTCACCTGCAAACCGCTGCGTCTATCGGCTGATCAATCCACTGTCGGCAAACAGTTGCTTTCTGCTGTGCTGATCTATTTGCGCCGTCATGATTATTGCGACTGATCAATAGTTAAGTTTTACCAATAAATGCATGTTTATTTACTGCGCATTCAGAAAAGCAGGTGCCATACTTTGCTTCTTGTAGTAGTCCTCCCAGGCCTTACTGTAGTCCGTCATCAAGCTCTGAGGCTGGCTCTGCTGACCTACACACAAATTAAACTCAAAATCCAACCTGCTGAAGACACAGCCGAGAAAAGAAGCAACGGAACCCAGGGCTAAACGCCCACAGAAACCGTCATGGCTGCTTGAATAACACGTGGACATTCAAAGAGAGAATTTGCATTCGGTTCCGCCTGAAGGTTCTGTAATTAAACTAAACATCTTTCGGATGTTTGCCATCCATTAACGAAAGAGCAGCGCATTCCTTACAGCACCTTTTTTATTTTGCTAGTAGCTGGGGATCATGAGAACAACAACAACCTCCTGGCGCTGATGCTAATGGCTAATATAGCACCTCCAAGGACCCAAGGATCTGCGGCCCTCTTACCACAATAAAAGGTCAGAGTTCACGGCTCCACTATTCCAAAGACATTCAAAGAAAAGAAAAACATTGTGTCTGGATTCTGGAACAGAATTCGTCCTGTTCAGTCCGTGTTCGACCGATCCAGTGACATCAGCACAACGCCGTTCCTCTTCTCAGTGCATCGATGTCAAAATTGACTACACACAACCAAACCCGAGTCACGTGACCCGACACCAGACAGCCAGCACATCCCGAGAGGACAGACAACGGACGAGATCTCGACCCAGAGACGCCGGCGCCGGATGAGGAGGGCGGCTACGTGCTAAGCTAACACGAGCCCGACATCGATCACTTCTTCCTTGCTAAAGGACAAACCGGATGAACTGGTTTGGACGACGACAAGCCCTGCAGCCATTGGTGCACACCGAGGAGACCCGATTCGATGGCGTTGAGGGGGGGGGGGGTTCAAAATAAATCAGCCAATCAGAACACGGTCCGTGTCTGACACTTCTGAATTCATTGATTCAACGCTCGCTCTGCAGATACCAGTCTGATCGTGTGTGTGTGTGTTACCAGGGTCCTGTTGCCCCGGGTTCTGCCAGCTGGTCTGGTAGGTGTTTCCCCAAACGCCAGTCAGGAAGGTCTGCCCGCTGCCACAGCTACACACACACACACACACACACAGGTTTACTTGTAGCAAACAAACGTTTATCTGCGCGTTTGACATTCAATCTTCTTACTTCTGGTGAGTTGCCGGCCCCTGGGTGAAGGGACTGAAGCCAAAGCCTCCGTTACTCATGATACCGGAACCCTGAGGGGACAGAAAGACACTTTCAGTCCCAGCGGTCATCCGGCTCGGGCATCGACCTTCTACGCAGCCGTCGAGCATCCCGGCCAACTCCAGGCTGAAACGTCTACCTTTGCTTTCACATCGGTTAACAGCACCGCGCTAGCTGACGTTAGCTTAAAGGGCAACTCGCGGTTCACGGGATGAGAGGAAGACAGAGTTGCTTTAGGTCTGCGCGGACGGAGCGGCCGTCGGCAGGATTCGGATGATTCTGATGTTCACATTCACGACGTGGTTTCTTATTCGTTACGTTCCGAAGCTTCCGTTTGCAGAAGGCGGCGGCGAGCCCGACGGTTCGCATCGAAAGAAGCGCCAAATGTTTTTAAGGAGCCCGGAGCGAAACATTGTCGGAGGCGCTCGTTTCGCGAACCCCGATCTTGTCGTCGATGAGCTGGCGGGCCAGGTCCATCTGCTGGGCGGTGCCTCTGATGGTGAACACCCGGGTGTTGGGGTCGGTGGAGGGGGGAGGGTTCCTCTGCAGCTCCACATGCGCTCCGGACTGCTGGTTAATACTCTTGATGGTCTCTCCACCTACAAACAGAACAGGAAAGCTGAGTGATTCGAACCTTTGCGAAGAGCTCAGCAAACGTAAGAAGCCTCGAGTTCACGCGGCTAAAAGTGTGCGAGGAAAGAGACGAAGGCAATTATGAGACGCACAAATTTAGACGACAAGTTTGTCATGAAAACACAAACCGCAGCAGCTACGAAGCGTCTCCGAGTCAAACCAGTGAACGTTTAATCAGTTGCTCCTCCTCCTCCTCGAGGAGACCCGCCTGGGGTTATTAACTATTTGGTAAAGAAATGAGGACACCGCTAAGAGGCTGCCAGCAGCATCCGACGCGGCGCGTTCCCTCGGTGTTCCTCCCGAATCCGCGTCGGTCAAACCGATCGAGCTCCTTTACGTCCAGACGCCTCGCACCCGATCGCACGTCAACGCGTTTGTTCCACAGATCAACCACCGGGAATCTCCGTCTTAGTTTGGGCTCCTTTTTTGACTAACAGTCGTCAAACTTTGCATCTAATTAAAAAACAAACATTCATTTTAACGGATTCTTTAGCCGCGACACTGAAACACGTTTCCTTTAAGGAGAGTGCTGGAGCTGTTAAACAGCAGCGCTTAGTGTGTGTGTGTGTGTGTGCGTGTGCGTGGCCATTAGGACGTTCATTAGTCCAACTGGACGTTCTTACAAACAATAGACCACACACACACACACACACACATTGAGTCTAAACATCGGGTACTTGACATTCTGTTTCATGCTTTTATTTTGGAAGCTGCTGCTCAACCCTCTTGACCTTCGCCCCCCCCCGCTGAATGGTCGATGAAGAGGTTTAGAGACGTGAATGGCGCTGACGGAGCTCTTGTCCTGGCTCTGTCGTTGATTGTGGTTCTGTTTCAGGGTTCTGGTCCAGTTTACGGGCTGCAGCGTTCAGAAGGTTTAGAATCGATCCGAAACGTTCTGGTTCCGTGTATTTAAAGCAGAGAAGAACGTGCTTTGTAATCACGGCGAGGTCGTTTGAGACGCTTTTACCTTTGCCGATGACCAGGCCACACTTGTCGGCAGGGATGGTGTAGGTCACTTCCTGTAGCGGACCGGGAGAGCCCATCGTCCAATCGCCACGACCTCTGACCCTCCCACTCCGCAGGGCCGAGCCGAAACCATCGCGCTCCTTCAAAAACACACGGAGTGAAGACGGCGGCCCGGCGTGATCGACCCGCGTGCGCGGCCCGTCTGGGCGGGTTACCTGTGCAGTCTGGATCAGATCATTGATGAGGTGGACAGCGTGCTGACAGCGGTCGGGCTGACCCATCACCATAGCAACACGCTCTGGACTGATGCCATCATCTAGAATGGAGCCAGAGAGGTCAGAGTCCAAATGGTGCCCAGTCCAGATTTAAATTAGGCTACGAGACCAGATTCCCTGTAAACTGGATTATGCTGCTGTAAACAAACCAGGTTTATATTTGTGCTAATTCGTCAGATCGAATCTGGATTACAGTGTAAAAACAGATCAACTCTAATCTAGTTCACTGGTGTAAACAGACTGTTTTAATCTGGAGCATAACTACGTACACAGATCTGTATTTTTGAGGTGCCCGTATGATCCTTAATCGTTTCTGGATGTTCTAATCTGGATGTTCTGGTGTAACTCAGATTAGAACTACGTTTTAAACTGCACTGTTCCCACTTCCAGCCTCAACTGGACCAGACCTGCTTTAAACTGGATTCGGACTCCCGCATCATTCTGGATCTTCTTGATCATCTCTCCGTTCCTGCCAATCACGATGCCGACAGCAAACCGGGGCACCGGAACCTGCGGCGGGACGGAACAACACAGATGGATGTCGGGCGGCCGCTAACGGGCGCTAACGGGCGCCAACGATGCGTCGGAGCGCGCCGTACATCCAGGTTGGTGCCTCCGAGTCGGGCGCTGAAGTCGTTGCGTCCGGACCTGAAGTCTCCGTCCTTCTCCCGGATCACCTCCAACACCAGCTCCCTCGCCGCCTGCAGCAGGAAGAGGAAACAGAAACTACATTCGGCGCCAGCTCGTGTTCTCCAGGGCGGAGCTTTAAATGGTCGACCATGAGGATTCCTCGTCCATCAGCCGGGAACCGAAGCTGAACTGTGTGGTCGACGCGCCAACGGGCCGGCGGCGCCGCACAGACATGCGTACCTGCACTTTGTACGGGTCTCCGGAGATACGGAGCGGTTTGTCGGCGCCCGTCGGCATCGGGCCGTCCTGGATCATCATCATCTTCACGCCGGCTCTCTCCTGACACACAACAACAGCAAACGTGGGAAGATGGCGGCCCGGCAGGAAGTCCGGCTCGCCAACCCGACCCGGCGGTCACCCCACCTGCAGCTGCTTGATGGTGTCTCCGCCTCGGCCAATCACCAGTCCCACCTTGCTGGCTGGGATCAGCATCTCCTGCACCGAGGCGCTGCTTTCCCCGTCGCCATGGAAACCCGGACCATTTCTACAGCGATCCACGATCTGGATCAGCAACCGCTTCGCCTGCCTGTAAACGCACGCGTGCGCGCGCGCACACACACACACACACAGAGGAGGTGAGCACCGGGCGGAGGCGAGGAGGCGACGCCGTCCCGGGAAGCGTCCGAGACTCACTCGATGCTCTCTGGGGTCCCGGTCAGAGAACATGGCCGCTCCATCAGGCCGCTGCTGTCTGCAGGAGAGGAACGCGTTTAAAAATCACACCCACAAACGAGGAGCGCCGTCAGAGTTCAAAGGTCAGGAGGAGGAAAGTCTCACCTGCAGCGATCTGGATCTTACAGCCAGACTCCAACTGGATCCTGGTGATCTGTTCGCCTCCTCGTCCAATGACTTGGGGGGGGGGGGGGGGGGGAGGACAACACAAGTGAGTCTTCAGATGAGATCCGTCGAGGTGGAGGCGGCGCAGGAACGACCGACAGGTCGTAGGTCATACTCACTGAAGCCAACCATCCTGTCGGGGACCTTGTAATCCTCTGTGATTACCCTGCTGCAAAACACACACACATCCCGGTCACACCGAAAACACACAACCCCGGTGCGTGTGTGTGTGTGTGTGTGCGTGTGTGTGTGTGTGTGTGTGTGTGTGTGCGCGTGACAGAAAGTGATTACGCTCATGATTGCGGCTGCACGAGGACGATCTATAAACACTTATCCACCGCTTCGCCCGACGCGCTGATGTGTATTTGCAAACGAGACGCGCGTCGTTACCGGAGCGGTCCGATCAATAAGAAGTGCTGGTCCTACCTCTGGTGCCCCATGGCCGCCAGCTGGTTCCCTACTGAGAGACAAACAGAGGTTAGAACCCGACGGGGATCTGAAGCTGCACAAATACCAAGATATTAAAACGCTTTCAGGTGTTTTCGTTGGGTTCGAGGTTCTGGGGTGAGCCGAGGCGGGCCTGGACCGATCCAACCGAGCACGGGTGAAATGGTTTCGTTTGGGTTAGCGGTTCTAGGTTGAACGTGAAGGTCTGGCTCTGGTTCTGGGGCTGTGATTGGGCTTTTATGGGAGCCTTGGTTAAACGGAAGGTCCGACTCAAGTGAGAAGACTCCGGGTCAGGTCCTGGGTTCTAGTCTGGGCCCTCCGAGAGCCACTTTCCTGAACCGATACAAATCCCTGCTGTGTTTCAGGTGACAGAAGCCTTTTCTTTGTGGTCAAAGATCAAAACCGGCACGACTGATAACAGCAAGTTCAAAAACCCGATGCCTCCAGGCGCCGGCGTATTCCGCCTCGCTCCTCCTCACCTCCGTCCTCTCCTGGTCGTTTCTGGCCGGGGTAGTAGAGTGTGGGCTCGACACTTCCCGAGGAGCTGTTGAGGTGGGACATCGCTTCTCCGCCCATCTTCCCCACCATCTGGCAGAAACGGAGAGAGAAGCAGCCGTCAGGACCGGATCTCGGTTCTGCTGGAAGGGATTCTCCAACGCCAGCAACCGTTCAAATTGTGTCGCAAAAGGAAATCCAGAAATACGAACTCCTCACAGAACGGCCCAGTCCAGTACAAACTAACTATCATTAACGCTACTGCTAGCGCGCTAGCTCAGTGGAAAAGCCTTACGTGAGCCCAATAGCAAAGATTTGTTCCTTATTGTCTAAGATTCTTTTTAAAACATGTTTAACAAACATGCATTTAAACAAAGTTACGTGTTGGAGTTCGTATTATTCTAAATTTTGCCGCCGATAGTTTCACTTTTACTGCAGATGAATATCGGCTCCAAATATCGGCCTCCTTGACGGCTAACGATCGGCATCGGCCATAAAATCGGCCGATCGCTAGAAAATAGTGTTTACGTTTACACAGATGAATGAGCCTTAGGACGACAAACGCTTCAGCGCGTCACGTGACCCGAGTCGCCCCCTCGGGCAGGAACAGGTAGGATGAGTCCGGCACTGCTTTTACCAGCCACCCAAGCGCTTTACAAACAGAAAGAAGACTTTAAACGAAACCAAAGAGCGTCTCTCTCCGTCACGGTGAACGTTGTGTCGCACCACCGACGCCGTTTCCTTCCTGTGCGCTCACCGGGAGGATTCCTAATAAGGACCCTCGCTTGGCTGCAGATGTTCCTGCAGGGTCCGTCCGCTGGACACGAACGATGCGGACGCACTTACAGACCCGGCGTTAGCTTCAGGTAACTCCGTGTTTCTGTGACCAGGAGACGGGCGCCGCGTCGTCCGTGTTTACGCCGTCATTCATTCGCAGCAACGAGCTCGGCCGAGGCTCAGCGTCGTGACCGGCCGGCCTCCCTAAAGCTACGAACGAAAGACGCCAGCGGGATCGCCACCAGCCCACCGTCGGGGAGGCGGAGCTCCAGTGTGAGCCGACTCTAAAGATGGAAGATGTCCGACCCCGACATTTTATAATTTTGATCCTAAATTTCAGTTCCAAGCTAAATAATGTAAGACCGTCAGCGATCAGCTTCTCAGACAGGAAGTGGTTTTATTTGTTTATTCCATCTGGATTTTCTCAACAAAACTCATCATCTGAGGCGGAGGCGGAGTCCCGTTCGGATGAAAAATCCCACCTGAATTTAATTGATCATTCAGATGGATGGAATAATCTAATCCGTTTGTTCATTTCAAGAGGGATCCAGTTCCCACAGAGACCGGGATCTCTCCAGACTGTATCCGATCATTGATTGGCTATCAGCTTCTATCTATCACTATCTCTTTTTAGACAGAAACAACAACTGCATTGCATCATGGCGTGATTTCCGACCACGCTGGCCTTCTATTGTGACGTTCTACTCCGCTGTCATGGAGTCACGTGATAGCAACCAGTTAGCATCTGTGCTACACGCCAGTCGATCTGCGCTCGGAGATCTCCCGCGGTTCCCAAAATCTACGGACAGATTTTTTCTGGATTCCTCAGAACGCTGACCAGGCTGTAGCGGCTCTGGGCCGTCTCCTACCTGCTCAGGTGTTCAATAGTCGGAGGCAAAATATAATCTGGTAAGTTCAAAGATTCCACTGGAAAGCAGGCTTCAAGATGAAGTCGGCGATGACATCATCATGAACGCTGCTGAACGGGACAAACGCATGACAACCCCCCAGGTTTTAAATAAAGAGGCTAAACGTATTGATCGAGTGCGATCGGTTCCAACAACCGCCTCTCATCCACAGGCCGAGAAAATCTGTCACGGTTTCAAAGACGAAACTCGTTTATAGTCGTCACCTAAAGTCCCAAATGTCTGCGTGAGGTAAAAAGGAGGCGGGGCGAGGCAGGGGCGTGGCCGGAGCGCATAGCAGCCAACGCTACGCTAAATAAGTGTGATTTGATTCCGTTGCTTTGAAATACCGTTGGATTAAACGTCAAAGTGGACGCTGCCGTGTCACAAAGCCCCGCCTCCTTCGGCTGAGGAACATCAGCGGCGTGCGTTTCCGTGCAAATGAAGATGGCTGACGGAAGGATTCAAGACGTGGGGGTAAGACAGCGCCAGATAAATCTAGAAATCTGAATCACACAGAAGAACTCTAAACGATTAAATGACGGCCAAAATCTAGATACCTGCAGTAATATTAGACCCCATTACCCCCCCCCAGAGAATCTGAAGTTCTCGCTGGAGCCTCACACTGACCTGCTACTTCCTGTCTCACCTGGATTCATCTGAACGAGCTCCAACCGGCTCCCAGGAAGCTGAAGACAACACACCTGTAGAACCAACGTGCCCTGACCATAGTAGTACTGCAGGAGTATCTGTAGTACTACTACTACTACTAAATATCTGTCAGACAAGACCCCCGTCTGTGTGTCTGTCTGACAGACCACCTGTCCAACCTCCCGTCTGTCTGTCTGAGCGTTTACCTGTCCAACAAGCCCTCTCGTCTAGCTGACTGACCACCTGCCTGCCTGCCTGCCTGCCTGCCTGCCTGTCTGTCTGTCTGCCTGCCTGTCTGTCTGTCTGTCTGTCCCTCCATAGGCAGCAGACACCTCTTCTGCCTGTATATGGCTCCGAGGCTGTTACATAACGTCAGCCTAGTTTCACACCAACTCACAGTAAACAGCAGCCTATGGTGGGGGGTGGGGGGGGTCCGGCTCTCATTTTAACTGCTGGAGTAATTGAAGCTTTAACTCGGTCCCCCCCCCCCCCCCCCCCGGACTGTCCGGTACGGTTCTGGGTCAATAAACCGCCGCTAACCGTGTCAGCTCGCCCCCGTCCCGGGTGTTCGTGGCCGGGTTTCTGTCCCGCAGCCCAACAGGTTGTCTGTCTCAGTGACACGTGTGGCCAAACTTCTGTCCTGCTCCCCCGCGGTTCCACCCCGCTCCCCCCCGGATGACAGCTCCACAAACTCCCCCTAAACAACCCACCGGGCCGTGTCAGCTCGATTAAAGTGTGCCAACCCGTCCCAGAAGCGCCGCTCCGAACTGCTTTCCAAGCTAGTTAGCATGCTAGCGTGTGTGTGTGTGTGAGAGAGAGTGTTGGCGGAGCGCATAAGTTGGGAGTAGAAGCGGCACAACACGGGCGAATCCGAATAAAAGTGATTTGGCTCGGTTTAAACGACCCGGTTCGGCCCGGGATATGTGCGGGGCGGTCCACGGTGGGGATGTTACCTGTCGGGCCCTCTGTAACACATCGGCTAGGCCGTCTGACTTCAGCCCCGGCTGGTTCATCGAGGCCTGTCCCTGCACCAGCTCCGCCATCATAGCGACACTAGCTAGCCGTTAGCTGTTAGCCGGATTAGCTCAGGCTGCTAACTGAGCTGCGAGGCTGCTTCAGAGAGTGGACGGGGGGAAGTGATGTCTCACTCTGACGGCGTTTTTAGAAACCAGAAGGAAGTAGCAAACCTGATCATGAAAAACTTTAAAAATTAAAAAAAGAGTTCATCGTTCATTTATGTTGCCCTTTACTTGCACGCATTCAAATTAACCTAGTTTTATACGTAAACGGTAAAAAAAGAAGTAATTATTTTATCTCGTATTATTCCCCCCGCACGGTTGTTCAGAGTATTTTTTTTAAACTACTGAGTGGATCACCTCGCCGTTTGAGAGGATCTCTGTCACTGCTCAGCTGTTGGCAACTCGCTGTACTGTTTCCGCTTCCGTGTTGAGTCACGTGGTTCAGCCAACTCCACAGGTGGAGTGAAGTGTGAAGAAGACATGATTTAATCAGGACTCTGAGGTCACTGTTGTTTGTATCGCAGACATCTGCTTAATGTCGGAGGCTTTGAAGGCTTTAAATCACTCTCCTTCAGAACTTTGTTCAGCTGGAGCCTAAATGCTCTAGACCCCATGGTCTGCCATGTTTAATGCAAAAATCTTGAACTGATAATGGCGTCTATCTGTGATGTAAAAACTTCATCTCCTTCTCCTCCTCCTCCTCTGTGACACAAACCCAACGTGGATCACATGGCCTCCCACGTGAACACAGATGATCGCTGATAACCTGCAGTGACCCTGTGACCTCACTGTGACCTATGAGGGAATCAGGTGACCTGTCATACAAGACACACACACACCTGGCAGGTAGTGTCAGATGGTCAGATAGGCTCCGCCTCCTGACGATGCTCAGTTGGTTATTTTTTGCAGAGAGATAAAATCGTCAAGTAAAGACACTGATGTGAATAGTACTCCACAGAGCTGATTAACCATAATCAATAACAATTTAACACTATCCTGTCATGCTGTAGTTTTCATTGTAATATTTTCTTTCTTTTATATAAATAAAACAAACAAAAGTAGAGTACATAAACACTGTTGTACTTTTACTGCAGTAATCTGCCTCTCCATCGTCGCTGACTCAGCTCCCGTTAGACTACAATCAATATTCCTGATTAGAACCTGAACAGATGTCAGCATGGGAGATGAGCAACCCTCTGACATCATCAGTGACTCATCGGTAACTGATGATGTCAAAGAAATCTGGATTTTCCCATTTACTTATAATGGAGGCTTTTCCAAAACATCATATCTTGTAAAATATGCATTCAATTCACGCACCAAAAATCAGAGTCATGAAGGGGTCCGATGTGCACTACCGCGAAAAATGTCTTCTGGATCTGATCCAGAATCAGGTCAGGGAAAAAATATTACATTATAACTTTAAAACCCATTTATGGATTAAAGAATCAGTTAAAAATACACATCGACTCTGATTCACTTTGACTTTTCATGGTTGGTGTGTAAAGAGACCGAGAACAATCTAGAACCTTCTGGTGCTGATCCAGATCACCGTGTGAGGAAAACTCATCAGCAACTGAAAACACCAGAACCACCTCAAGGACACCCTGAGCCTGAACTGGCCCAGTAGAACCTGAATGGACCCAATAGAACCTGAACAGGCCCAATAGAACCTGAACGGGCCCAGTAGAACCTAAACGGGCCCAGTAGAACCTGAATGGACCCAATAGAACCTGAACGGGCCCAGTAGAACCTGAATGGACCCAATAGAACCTGAATGGGCCCAATAGAACCTGAACGTGCCCAGTAGAACCTGAATGGACCCAATAGAACCTGAACGGGCCCAGTAGAACCTGAACGGGCCCAGTAGAACCTGAACGTGCCCAGTAGAACCTGAATGGACCCAATAGAACCTGAACGGGCCCAGTAGAACCTGAACGGGCCCAGTAGAACCTGAATGGACCCAATAGAACCTGAACAGGCCCAGTAGAACCTGAACGGGCCCAATAGAACCTGAACGGCCCAATAGAACCTGAATGGACCCAATAGAACCTGAACGTGCCCAGTAGAACCTGAACGTGCCCAGTAGAACCTGAATGGACCCAATAGAACCTGAACGTGCCCAGTAGAACCTGAACGGGCCCAGTAGAACCTGAACGGGCCCAGTAGAACCTGAATGGACCCAATAGAACCTGAACGGCCCAATAGAACCTGAATGGGCCCAGTAGAACCTGAATGGGCCCAATAGAACCTGAACAGGAACCACTGGATTAAAAGAAGCCCTGAATTCATTTTTTATATTTCTGTTCATATTTAAAACATCATCGTATTTTTAGATCCTGAAATGATGCGCACGCACACACACACACACACGCACACACGCACACACACACACACACACACACACACACACACGCACACACACACACACGCACATACACACACACACGCACACACACACACGCACACACACACGTTCAGTTCACGGACCATTTCACTCTAATACTGGTTCTTTTCGCCCCCCCGCTGAGCATCGACTCACGGAACGCCACAGGCAGACACGCGGCCAAAAGTATGTGGACAGCTGAGCACTTTATCCATCGTGCATTTAGAGGACAGACTGGGGACACATTCCAGGACGGCTCGGACCGTCCTCCAGGATCGTCTCCCGCCCGGAACCCGCTGGTCTCTCTGATTCAGAGCTGATGCCGTTACACACGAATCACAGGTGTGACCTATTAGGCAGAAACGTGCCGGTTAAAACCATTTTCCCTTGTCCCATCTGGGCACCCGTAGATTCGTTCTCAACCAGATTCAGGTCAGACGCGAGCTCAGAAGTCGTCAGGAGTATGTGGACGTGTCTGACGATGATGATGATGATGATGATGATGTAGGCTGCTGCTTTTAGACGACCGATTACTGCGACCTCCTGTGGACTGAATCCATCACAGACACGCCCAACTGATCTAAATGTATGGAGCCACAAACTTTGCTCTTTGGGTCGACGGAGCGCGCTCAGAACAGACGGCGATGGGGAACGCCGCGAGGCGGCGGGCGACGCGGAAAGCACGGCTTCGGCCGTTCTCTTCGCCGTTTAGACGCAGAAAGAGAAGAAGAAAGAGCACAAAGACGAGACAAACCGTTCCAAGTCTCGCACCTGTCTTCTGTTTATTATTACTGCACTCTAAAAAGACGCCGTCCGGATGCCTCACATTGACAGAACCCCCCCTAGAAAGACGAGAACCACCTACTGGACAACCAGAACCACGTACACGATCGGGAGCATGTCCTTCATTACAAATTAGAACTCCTAAAGCAATTAAAGAGCTATGCACATCTCCAGAGCGTGTCCTTAATGACAGTCAGAACCCAGAACATCTCCAGGAGAACCCGCTTACGGACCAGAGGAACCTCCCCCAGCGACCACTGGAGCATCCTCGGTTCCACAGGAAACAATTTAAGAGCTTTCTAGAATCTTAAAGCTCTTAAAGGACCAATAGAAGGCATGGAACCAGACGCCCCCCCCCCCCCCGAACCAGGGCCGAAAGCGACTCCTCACGGGTGATCGTGTCGGATCAGGTCGGATAATAAAGCTGGGGGTCTGTCCTCTGCTCTGCAGGGAGGGGGGAGGGGGGGGGGGGCAGAGACAGGAGCTGGGAGGACAGAGGAGAGAGGACAGAGGAGAGGAGCGATGGAGGAGAGGAGCGATGGAGGCTCATTTCAACCGCAGGAGATTGAAAAGGAGCCGATTCCCTCAGCAGGAGGCGAAATCAGGCTGTTTGTATTCAGCCAGACAAACGTGACTCCTCTTCCTCTCCTCCTCTTCCTCTCCTCCTCATCCTCACTGGAGCTCTGTTCATCCGCCAGCAGGTAGATCAACGCCATGGCGTGGAATGACGCTGATGCTCTTTTGACTTGCAGCGTTCCACGAGAAACATCATCATCATCATCATCATCATCATCATCATCATCATCGGGCAGGTCACGGCATCACCATAGTAGGATTGTGAGATTGACTCGCTCCCAGGTGCGCTAGCGGCTCGGCTGGACTGAAGCGAAGGTCCCGAGTTCTCATCCCAATTGTTGCTTTTATCGTAACCATGACAACCAACTTCACGTTTTCGTTCCGGTGACGAACCAGACCCAAATCGGACGTCGTCCTGCCGATGACGCCATCCGATTGGTGATGTGGTCACATTGGAAGACATGTTTTCGGCGTGTCGGAGGCGACTGAGACGCCGCACGGCCCCCCGTCGCCCCCCCCCCCCCCCCCCCGCTCACGTTTGAATCTCATTGTGAAGTACTTTGGAGGCGGCGGCTCGTTGTGTCGCAGCAGGCAGGGTGCTGATGGGTGTCCCGACAAAGCCCCCAGTCCAAAAACATTTAGTCCAATGTTTTGGTGTCATTCAAAGGTGCTGGTGGATGGGGGGGGGGGGGGGGGGGGGGGGCTGCAGCAGCAGATGGATACCAGATTAGCCCACCCGTCACTCGTCATTCTCCACAGTCCCTGCCTTTCTCCCTCCACAAAAGTTTCTCTCTCGTCTCCCCAAATCCTCACCTACCCCCCCCCCCCCCCCACCTCCCGTCACCTCCCTAAGCCTCTTTCATTGCTCATTTCAGAGCGATAAAGACGAGGCAACGCGCCTCCTCGGACAGAAAGCAGCAGTAATGAATTCATGGGCTCTAAAGGCCTTGATCCTCCAGCCCCCCCCCCACCACCGAGAGGGGAGGGGCTCTATTGTTTGGGAGTATATAGGCTTGTCTATTACCTACACACACACACACACACTGAAAGAAGCCATTTGTTGCTAAAGAGCCATTTCATGGAGCCCCCCCCCCCCCCCTAAACACACAGTGGCCGGGCTGTACACCAGTAACAGACGGCGGGCGCTGCCACAAAGACCAGCCATGAAATTCAATTAGCGGCTCCGTGTGTGTCATCAGCTGTCTGCTAATGGACGAGCTTTGACCTTGACCCAGTCGTACGACCTTCTTATTCCTTCAAGGACCAACAATAACAATGACGGTTTCTCCTGCAGCGGCTCCACTTCCAGAATGCGGCTGTCGCCGAACACAAGCCACGCCTCCACCCTCCAACGCATTCTTCTTCTCCGTATGCCACAGATGAAACTCAGACAATGATCCTTTAGAGGTCTGGGGGGGGGGGGTCAGTCTGAAAGCTGACATCATTAGCGCCACCCACTGGCTGCAGATATATGGAGACCAGCATGGACCATCCTCAGCTGAGCATGAGAACCACCTGGGGGGGTTCTTCATTAGCGCGCGACGGTACGTTTCCTGGTAATCAATCAATGACAGCCGGCGATGAATGATCTGATACATAAACTACATCTGATACATAAACTACATCTGATACTTAAACTACATCTGATACATAAACTACATCTGATACTTAAACTGCATCTGATACTTAAACTACAAGTGATACAACTACATCTGATACTTAAACTACATATGATACTTAAACTACAAGTGATACAACTACATATGATACTTAAACTACATATGATACTTAAACTACAAGTGATACAACTACATCTGATACTTAAACTACATATGATACTTAAACTACAAGTGATACAACTACATATGATACTTAAACTACATATGATACTTAAACTACAAGTGATACAACTACATCTGATACAACTACATCTGATACTTAAACTACATCTGATATACAAACATCCTGACGTGAAGAAGGCGTCCATGCTGGTTGGTCCCCGTCCCCTGGGGCAGAGGACGGGGACAGGAATCAAGAGCTTGAGATCCTCTCTGGCCGTTTTCCACGCGGCGCCTTTTGTCTGAGCTGCAGCTGATGAACGTCTCTCGTCTCTCGTCTCTCGTCTCTCGTCTTTTGTCGCTGGAGACCCTGAACAGACTCTCCTGCATCTGTTCTTCTTTTCTTCTCCACCTGAATCAAACAATCAGAGCCGACCGACATCAACATGTTTTGTGTGTTTCAATGGATGAATCGGTTTTATTTACTGATTGCTTCAGCATTGAAACATTTAAAAACATCTGCTGCAGCCGCCCCCTTCAGATCCCACCAGAGATTTCCTATGGATTCCAGTTAGGCGACTGAGACCCCTCTAGAATGTTCCAGAACCTTCTTGTGGAACCAGTCCTGGCGTATCAAGGTGACCAGGTCACCTGACCAGTAGACAGGGTCAGCACCGTGGACGGCGCGATGAGCAACACGACACCATTTCCTGTCGGCTGTGATTCAAATCTCAATAAAAAAAAGAAGCCTTTTACTTTTAAAGAACGCACCTTACACAATCTGACTACACAGAAGGTACACACGGGAAGTACACTCTTAGGTACATACACGCAGTACTCCTCTCGTCCCATGCTAATTGCAGGTTAGCAGTGAAGGTGAGGGGAGTGTTGGATTTGCGGCGCGGGGTGTCCAGGAGGAGTCAACCCTGTCATTTAGCTCTCTTGCTCTGGGCTCAGACCAGCAGGGAAGCTGGAGATTTTCCCAGCATGCCATGGGCCAGAGTGGACCGAGCCCCTCCACAGTGGGCTCCTAATGGCAGCACGCACACACACACACACACATCGCAGTGGGTCCTAATGGCAGCTGCCTTTAAATGTTGCGCTGAAGGGGAGGGCACCTTTGTGCGTGCGAGCGAACCGCAGGGGTACTTGTCAGCCTGAAGGGGGATCATTTTGTTGTTGCGCTCCGTCTGAATGTGAATGAATTCTTTGTGCCTCATTTGAGCAGCAGGTTGGAGCCCGACAGCTCTCCTTTTACGGGAAACACTCAGAACAAGTGAATTACATCTTTCCCCGCTGCTGGCACTTAGCGGCGAGCCGAACATGAAATATCGTTTAATTACAGGACGCGTGACGGCGGGGACGCCCGTGGGTTTCTGGAGTTGACCTGCGACCCCGGTTTTTACTAAACTGTAGAATTACAACATCCTAAATGTGTGATCTGCACACACACACACACACACACAGGAATCAGCTGATGGTCCTTTGATGACAGGTGGACGAGGCGACGCACCGGCCGACGGCCAATCAGGCGTGTGTTCCTCCGCTCTGACAGACTGACGCTATAAAGCAGTTAGACTCGCCGTGGGTAGAAACGACCTTCTATAATTACACACACCTTTGAGCAGACAGGTATCAGGATGACAAACAGACAGGGGGGGGGGGGGCGAACAGAGCGATGATGAATTAAAGGACTAGAGGGACGAAACCAGTGCAGCGGATCCACGTGAATCTAGAATCCGAGTCCTGCTTTCTGTTTGGGCAAGAAAAAGGGAAACTATTGATGACATCACGAGCAGCAGAAACGCTAAGTGTGACACCTGTAGCATTTACCCACAATGCACTGCAGCTTCACTTTATTATCTCCCACATGCTGACGGGAACTAATGTCAGAGAATGTTCTGTGTTCTACCCAAAAGGTTCCACACACACCCACGCAGACACGGGGAGAACCCACGCAGACATGGGGAGAACCTGGAGAGAACCCACGCAGACACGGGGAGAACCTGGAGAGAACCCACGCAGACACGGGGAGAACCTGGAGAGAACCCACGCAGACACGGGGAGAACCCACGTAGACACGGGGAGAACCCACATAGACACGGGGGGAACCCACGTAGACTAGACACGAGGAGAACCTGGAGAGAACCCACGCAGACACGGGGAGAACCCACGTAGACACGGGGAGAACCCACATAGACACGGGGGGAACCCACGTAGACTAGACACGAGGAGAACCTGGAGAGAACCCACGCAGACACGGGGAGAACCTGGAGAGAACATACAAACTCCTCACAGAAAGGCCCCCGTTAAATGAAGTGGAACGAACGACTGGACACTTTGCTCTCCTTTACTTCGTTTTTATCGGTGCTGATTGAATTTGTTTTGTTTTTTATTTTAATTACTTTCTTGTTTACGTGTAGGAATATCAATGGTTCATTTATTTAATTAAACATGTAATAAAAGCATTTCATTTCAAACAGACCGACATTGGCATCAGGGTCATCGATGTACTCGAGTAGAATGTGAAGTTACCTCGCGGAGCTTTGATCAGAAACGACATCCGCCGCTTGATGGAGTTTTAATCACAGAGGTGACACAAAGAATAAACGAATTTTAAAGGTGAAATAAGCCTTAATGAACGATCGCAGTTCACATTCAGACGACGCTGGAAGCTTTTAAAAGGCAGACGACGTTTGGAAAAAACAAAGGGGAGTTGAAGAACAGCCATTAGCGCGCCGCCGTTAGCATGAGGAGCTGCTGACTCGCTCGCCATTATGCAGCAAAGTGACTCTGAAGGACAGGACGACCTCAGTGTGTGTGTGTGTGTGTGTGCGTGTTTGTGCGTGTGTCAACCACAAGACCAGTGTGTCCCGCAAGGCTGACTCCTGTGGCCTTGTACAGAATTGTTCGTCACTAATAACGCCTCTCCCCTGATTGAGCTCTTCATTTAGGAACAAACAAAGACGCACGCTCCTGCGTCCGACATTCAGACGCAGATAAAGCGAATGAAACAGGGAGGAGGGGGGGGGGGGGCATGCGGTTTAACGGAGATCTACAGGGGAAAGGACAGGTCACGGTGCCCGAATCACACAATCGGACCGCTGATCAATACAGCAGGTTGGGTTCCGCTGCCGGGATGTTCTGAAACGGAAGCATAATTTGGACAGTTCATCAAAACCCACAGATCAGATGTTGGTATTTTCTTCAGGCCGCGCCTCTTAGACCCAGAAGGCCCAGACAAGTGTCTCCAGTACGTCAGAACCATCTCGATGAGATCCAGAAGGTTTGTGATGCTGTTCTGTGGAGCCGATGCCGATGCTGGTGAACGTCCCTCCCCACTTTTCTCTGTTTTATTTAGCATATTTCCCCGAGTGTCTCCCGGTTTATGGAGCTTCTGCTTCGTCTCAAACGTCTGCTTGCTCTCCGAGTCAGACAAATATTGATTTCGATTATTTTTGCGATGCTACCTCAAGTGGCTAATCAGAGGTGGCGTACTAAAAAATGTGACGGAAACACGGTCAGCTGTTGCCATTATGTAGGAACTCCAGAAGAACCATTGCTGCCTCCATAGGCCGCCGGCTGATCCGGGGTCAGCGGCGGTCGATATTCAATCATCTCGGTGAGGCAGAAAAACCGAGATGATCAGAAAGAGAGGGAGAAAGACGGGAGGGCGAGAGACACAGAGTGAGAGCGGCGTCCTGAGACACGCAGTAACTTCATTAGTTACTTTTTTGAGCAGTACTTTTACCTGAACGCTGCTCAGGGTGGTCACTGAAAATGACTCCCGTGATGTCATCATTAGCGTAGCATTAGCTGCTTCGCTACATGGCGATGGATAAAGAGCAGTGCCTTATCTGATGAACACTCGGGTATCTCGCCAGGTGTGTGCGTGCGAGAGAGAGAGGTCATCTCTCCGTTTGTGACCCGAGTCGTGACCCCACCCACCTGTGCCATCATCAGGTAACTCACCTGAACACCAGCAGGTTAAAAGGTCATTCCACTCCTTTCCTACGCCCCGCTCCCCTTATATCAACGAGCTGACCTTTGACCCTGTGTGTGAGGGGCCTGAACACGAGAAGAGCTCCCCCTGCAGGCCCAGAATGGATGTACACGTTCTCCTGCTCACCCTAAACCTGTTTTCCAGAACCATTAAGACAAAACAACAAAAACAAATAAGTCTGACACGTAAGCAGCTGATTGGTTCATTATTTATAAATGTTTTGTTTCTTCTTTAACCTTTCTGCCCACAACAACCGAGTACTAAAGATGTCTTTGATCTGTCGGGACTTAAACATTTGTGCTTTTTTTTGTTTCCGTGGCGATATGTTCTCCGGTTCTATGAATGGGATAAATATTAAATATTAAATATTAACAAGCTATTATCTGTCTTTTACGCTCAGAGCTTCAACACGGATGGAAGCGCTTCCAAGCATTGGACCAACAGTCTGAACACAAACGTCTCTCCTCTCCTCTTCACGTTCCTCCCTTTATCTGTGTGTGAGAGAGGAGAGGAGGAGGTGAACGAGTGAAAGAGAGATGGAAGTAAAGGACTGAAGTCACAGGATGTCAGAGATAACATCCGATAATCAAAGGGCTGCGTGACCTGCAGCTAATCTCGCCGCGGTTTAGTGTCCGTCAGTGCTGAGCATGCAGGTATGTGTATTAGTACAGTTACACAGTATTTCTACTGCAACAAATACCAGAAGATCACAGGACGAGAGTTGTGGGAGTTGTATGGGTTCGTACCCAGCATGCATTGCTTCATCTTCAGTATCAATCATGTGGCTCAGTGGGAGATTGACTCTCCGACGGCGGAATCAATGAAATATCTCGACAGATCGATGTCGTAGTCACGCTAACGCAACGACGCCAAGATGGTCTCTGTCGATAGACACACAGTTAGCATTAATCATATGCTAACATATCAATCAGCAACAATCTATACTAATCCTGCACAATATGACATCATCTCCGTTTGTACACGTATAATGGCGGCCTGAGGGACACCTGCTACGCTAGCTTCCCTGCTAACGTAATCTTAGCTTTGTCATTCATTTTCATTCATTATAGCAAAACATTACCTTTCTGGCTATTAACCATACCCGAGTTTTACTTTTGCTGGCATATCATTGGGGTCTGATTTTTGTAACGTAGCATTAGCTTTTTGGCTAATCGCTCTTATTGACCTTTGATTGTGTTAACATTATGTTGGTTTTATATTTGTCAATGATTTTAAATCCTGACACTGATATTATTTGCTATTATATATTATTTTTCTGATTAACAATTAGGCAGTCCAAGATTTAGATTGATCATGATTCCGTTTAAATAAATGACATAAAAACACAACCAGAACTCCAAGTATTTGTAATCCCAAGTCAGTCACATCTCATTATTAGAAATATGATTAGGATCAATTAAATAAATTACTTTCACTTGCCAGGTGACGTTAAAACGAGAGACTTTAACATCACATTAATGAAAAGGTGAGCACATTTATTCATCTATAGCTCTTCAACATTTTTTTATGTGTATTATTCCTACAAATTCTATTTAAGGCGGCAAATCCGTTTTAATTTACAATAGCAATTATTTTAATAAAATCCTGAACTGAATTATTTATTTCACAACTTTTGGATGAAACAATTTGTGCAGCTACAAAATGTCATCCTCTGTAGATTAAAGCGCATTTTGGAACAATTGTAACAACTTTGATTCAAACTATTGATTAACTTAAACTATTTATTAATTAATTAATATGAGGCGACTCATGGCTTCAGGAAATCATACAGAATTTTATTTTCTGACATTCAAAGCGTTAGACTGTTTTAATATTTATGAGGTTCAGTTTTTTTTCAGAGGCTGCTGGAAACAAACTGATGAGCGCAGCGCCATCTAGTGACGACCCGCAGACACGTCCAGACCTGACGATGAGAGAGTTCAGAACAGATTCTGGGGAAAGGGATTATTAGGCCTTTATTTATCTTCTAAATTAATCGCTGAATGTCTACAATGCAGTGAAAAACAAATAGGATGACGTCACAATCTGTGGGGGAAGTAAATAAGACTTATTGGTTTATGGCTTAATATTCGAGAAATGACTGAAGTTTGAAATAACACAACTAAAATAACTGAAAAAGTCACAATAAGACAGACTACATGATGAACAGAGTCTGACCCAGAACACATTATATTCACAAACGAGTTGATCCTCCGCTGCGGAAGTGACCGAAAGGGACAAAAATACACGGACAGTCAGTCATATGATCATATGAAAGGGTTAATGACCCAGAGTCGGCTTAAAAACAACAACAACGAACATCCTGACAAAGACAATGGACTTAAGGTTGAGAAGTGTCCTTAGACACACGATCAGTCCAAATACAACATGATGCATTTCCTGTTCAATGCAAAACAGGAAGTTTAAAATTTCTTAGAACGTTCATCGCAGAACCCAGAATGACGTCAGACAACATTTCTCAGTGTTGACATTGCATCCCCCCCCCGGAGTCCTCCACCACCCCAGTAGACAAAGTACTTCATAGATATTTACTTTAAATACATTTGAACCGTCCCACCTCTCCTCTTCCTCCCGTCTTTTGAAAAACCGATCGTCCTCCTCCTCACCAGTTCTTCTTCTCGTCCACGGACATCCCGCCGGGCCCCAGGGCCACCACCAGCAGGAGGCCCCCGACCACCGACAGGGTCTGGAAGAAATCAAACTTGAGGAGGTCGTACGACGCCGAGTGCGACGACATGCTCCAGAAGGCGTTGAGGGTGAAGTTGATGAAGAGGAGCCAGACGACCAGAGTCAGCGCCGCCAGCTTCGTCTTCAAGCCCACCACGACCAGCAGGATGAGCACCGAGCCCACCAGGTTCTTGAGGACCTGGTTGCCGGGGAGACAACGGGTCAGCTCGTCATCTGCTGCGTTCAGGGACGCTCGGAAGTTTTAAAGCCCTCAGAGAGTTTAGCATTCTATTTTCAGGACGCCGTCCTACAGCTGGTTTGGTTTGTCCTTTCTGGGCTACCGTAGGAACAGACGCGTGTACTTAACGCCGGCGCTGTGACTCACGCTGGACACGCTGAGGTCAAAGTGCAGCAGCGACATAAAAACGAGGACAAGGAGAACCCGACCGCCGAGCTTCAGGAGGTGCTTCGGAGAACTCTGACGACCGACAGAAGGAACTCCTGCGAACACGCTGCGGGCCTCCACGTGACACTCCGCCAGGAGGAGGAGCAGACCCCCCCCCAATGCCAGGGTCCTGCAGGAGGACAGTGAGGGAGGACAGAAGAGGAGAGGACGCATTGAAACTATAACCCCGGTTAAAACGGAATGACACAAACAGCAGAAAAGAACAATCAAATGATGAAATGTCTATTTATTTTTTTATTCAATGACAGAAACGGCAACAAATGATGGAAAAATGTGTGGAATGATCAAAGGACACACCTGGTGGGACATCTCAAACAGGTAACTAGCATCGTATGCTACCGGCAGCATTGTTACCTGCAGTGTACTACTTGTATACGAGCTTTGGAAAAAAAACTTTATTGATATTTGAATTCAGACTTGCCTCATCAGGAAGAGTGGGTTCGACAGGATGCTGTAGACGACAATCTGCACAGAAATCAACAATCAGTCGTCCCACAGAGCTCTGAGGAGACAACGCAGCGGTCTCCATGGTTACTAGGGAGTCACCAGTGGAGAGAAAGGAGGGCGTGCGAATACCTGCAAGGCGATCAGGCCGAACAAAGAGAAGCAGGCGTAATGAACAAAGTTTCTACTGAGAATCAACACACAGCCGCCTGAGAGAGAGACAGAGAGACAGAAACAGACAGACAGAGAGACAGACAGAGAGCTCATTATGCGTCATCGTCTGCCTGAAGCTCCAATCACATCAAACACTGATCATTTATTCCCCTTTGCCAACGACCGTCGGTCCGGCAGCCTCACAAGTTCAAAGCAAATACCCCAAAAACACGTAAAATCACGTGGGACGTTTTCAGACAACAAACGGCGACGCGTTTGATCTTATCCGGCCGAGGAGGAGCCGCCTGCGTGCGTCTTACCCAGCTGGACCACCAGGTTGAGCAGGAGGAAGGCGTCGGCCAGGAGGTGCCCGCATTTCCAGGTGTCGGAGAGGAAATCGCTCTGGTTCTTCCACTGGAACATTAGCCACGTCCCGTCCTCCAGGAAGGTGCTGACCAGGCAGAGCCGCGCCACGTGGGGGAGGTAGCGCTTGGTATGCTGCACGAACTGCAGGGGGGGGGGGGGGTTAGAGCTTTGGTTTATGCTAACCTAACGTATCTGTTTTATTGGTGAACTTATAACAACAATAACTCTCCACATAGCTCCCTTTATTGCCTCGTGAAACGGGGCCGGAAACATTTTTGCAATAACTGGCGGCAGCAGCAGCTCCAAGACCGGTTTGTTGCACCTTCCATGACGTCACGACGTGACAGAACGTCAAACAGGTGCCGCGTGCTGACAGTCCCGCCGCGTCATCAGATGATTTGAGTCGCAGTGAAACGTCATCAGAACCTGACCCGCTGTAAGCATTAGTGGGAGCTACACCTGTTCCGGCTTCATTGCGTCCCTAAATACTAAAGATAAAAAGGCACCACCATTGTTCTAAAGTTCTAAACTCTTCCTGTCCGTCGTGTCCTTAAGAAAACGCAGCCGAAGTTGGATAAAGTTTATCCTGACGACAATAAAGTTTTATTTTAGTCCAGAATGAACACAGAAGTATTGTTTGTTTAAATCGCCTCAAAATACAGACTTTTTCTTGGAATTCCGAAGTACGGAAAAACTGACCGAACCTCGGCCGCGTCTGTACGGGGCTCAGAGTGCATTCTCCCCGGCGCCAGGTGCTCACTCACCTGTTCCGCCACGTCCTCCGCCTGTCTCATCAAGCCTCCGCGTCCCATTTCTCCCCGCTGCTTAAGGCACGTCAGGCCGGATTACCGCCTCCCAACTCGGTCTCAATTACAGCGAAATAGTCCCAGCCCAAGCTCTGGTTTGGTTAATGATAATGATGGTGAAAATGCCCCCGCCGTTGCCTGATAACACCCACAATCCCGTGCGCTGAAAGGTCATAGCGCCCTCTGGGGGGCCGCACGGCGTGCCATGCCACGTGAGCGTGTATAAAAGTACCTGTTAGCTTTAGCTTCCGACTGTTAATTACGACTATATAATTCTCATTTTTATTCAGAGACCAGTGTTAGATTTATTCTTCTTTTTGAATCTACCAGTAATAAAACATCCACCAGAACACGTCTGTATAGTTGTACAGCTTTTATTCAATGATCAATATGTTTATAGATAAAGTCAGCTGTGATATTACAGATGAAGAACACGCCAGAGCAGGATGATGTCATCATCACCCTGGACACACAGATGCATCATGGGATAGAATCAGGTTATAGCAGGTGTGAGCTCAACTTCATCCCTTTGTCTCTTCTGAGCGTCTCTGTAAACCTGAAACACACAAACAACATGAGCACGATGTGTGCGTGTGTGTGTGTGTGTGTGTGTGTGTGTGTTTACGGAGGTGTTACCTGCAGGTTGATGAAGTGTGTGCGCGTCCTGCAGTGTGCGTGTCGTGCCGTCGTTTCCCTGTAGAAGAACTTTTTACACAGTCGACAGAGGAAGCCAGAAACAGGAAGCACAAAACTACTTCCTGTGAAGAATGAACATATTATTTGATCAATAACCAGAAAATATATCAGATTTAACATTATTTATTACACAGCGTGTTTTCTTCTTGTATGTGTTCGCAAAGTGTTTTTTAAAGCATACAGAATAATAATTCTGAAGGAAGTAGACGTCCAGTTGCAGTTGCTATAGTAACCACGGGAACATACCACATGCGTTGTGGGGGTCATCGTCCTCCCCGTGCGTTTCTGGTGTCTCCGCTGCCTGCCGAAACACATTTGGACACAAATTGTGTAAAATAAATGTTGTCAGGATAGAAGAGACATAAAAACGTGTTTATAAATCTTCCATTGACAGACGGCTCACGGTTTATCTGCTGTAGGAAGCAGGCGCGCATTATTGGTTCCACACTTTCCACCAGGGGGCGATGTTGTCAAATCAATTACAATCCATCTACTCGTTTTACTCAAGTATGATTTCAAGTGTGATCTCCACATCACGTGACCTACCTCCGACCCTTCTTCTGCTGCTGCACCGGCCTCTTCTTCCTCGTCGCCGACTTCTGCCTCTTCGTCCTGCTCCTCTTCCTCAAAGCAGCCAACAGCGTCTACTGTGATCAGCTCCTCCTCCTGAGCCTCCTCCTGCTGCACCTGGGAGGAGAAAGTCAGAGAACGACGTGATAGACAAAGTACTCGTTCCGATGGGTGTATATTTCCTTTATATTTCCTTTATATTTCCTTTATATTTCCTTTATATTTCCTTTATATTCTCCACCTGCTGCTTGTGCTCGTCAGACTTCATGTGCTCCACGAACTTCCTGGGCGTCCTGAAGTGGCGTTTGCACACCGGGCAGAAGGGACGACACAGCTGCTTACACTCCTGGGGCAGAGCAGAGAGGACGAGCCGTCAGAACATCTGCTGCACATCTGGGACCGGCGCTGCTCCCGGCGCCGCCGGCAGCCTTTCCCACCTTGTGCCGCGTCGTCCTCCGGTGGACGACGACGTCGCCGCCGAAGTGAGTCTGGCAGGTGTCACACCAGCGCTTCGTCTCGGGTCGACGCCCCCTGGAAGGTCAACAGCGGATCAAATCACATCCCATCCTCAAAGTGGCAAATCTGTTTATTAAAACTACCCCGGATGCTTTCCTGAAAACGAACCGCGGGCCGAGAGTGGAACGACAGACACTCACAGGAAGGGGAGGAGCTTAGTAGACTTATCAAGCTTCTGAAAGTTACGGCAATATGAGCAAGTCTCATTTCTGATGAAACGTGGTACAGCTTTCAGTCGTACTGTCCGTTCCATCCACATCGCTGCATCCTGTGTGTGTGTGTGTGTGTGTGTGTGTGTGTGCGTGTGTGCGTGAACGCTCGCGTTACCTGTCCTGCAGTGCGCGCGCACCGATGCAGACCGACTGCGTGATCTCCTTCAGCTTCCTCAGGTGATCTGATGCTGACATGTGCTCCTGAAACCCCTGAACACACACACACACACGCGTATGAAACTGACCCAGGTACAGCAGCAGCGCCGTCTCACCGAAGGTGCTGCGTCTCACCTGCAGAGAGCGACAGGTGATGCTACAGACGTGACAGTGGAATCCGCCTGTTTGTCTGTCAGCTTTCCTGTCCGTCTGTCCAAACTCTCGGCTCTCGCTGCTCTGCTGGATGGTGACCTTCAGCGACGCCACGCTCTGCAGCTGACACGCACACACGCACACACACACACACGCACACGCACACGCACACACACGCACACGCACACGCACACGCACACGCACACACACACACACACACACACACACACACACGCACACATTACGGCATGGATAAAGACAAGTGAGGTCATTAACTTCGATGACATCACAGTCCATCACCTCAGCTGTTCTGCTGTCCTCACTGTGCTCTACTGACCCCTGGTGGTCTGGAGCAGGAAGTCTGTTAAAACCTGAAAAAAAAAACACAGTAAATCATTTCAAACTTTATTGACATAACAACTCTCAAAGTATTTACACGCTATTAAAGGTTTCCTATGTGCCATGGATAAAGCACAATAGTGAGACTAAGTTTAGAGACCCAAACAACTGCAGCATTCCTAGTCGCATCACCAGATGTTTTACTTCCGTAGCGAACGTGTTAATAAAAAGTTAGCATCTATTTTAGTGATCGAATATTCATTCCACCAAAAATATCTCGCGTACAAATCCACCAATCCTCACATGGGGAGGCAGATAACTCTCTGTCAGGGTTTCAAACGCACCTCCTCTGGAGCAGCTCTCACTTCCTGATTGACCACATGATCCTGGGACTCTCTCGCTATTGGCCTGAGCTGCAGCCTCCTCGGTTCTGTGGAAACAGATAAAGAAAGTAATTACAGTATTTAAAATGTTTTCACTGTGAACTTAGTGAATATTTATTCACATGTATTTTCAGGTCACACATTCAAACCCATTGGTGGAAAATAACGACAAACATTCAAAACCCAGAAACAAGATTGGTCAAGCTCTTCTCCTTTTATTGCTATTCTGCAGGATGAGCCCTGCGGCCTCTTGTGTAGATTTAGGATATGCAAATGGGACTTAGTAGCGCCACCTGCTGTTACGGAGGATGAAACACTCGGCATGCCCATCAGCCACATCACAACAAAGCAGGAAGATAAGATGCTCTTTGTCTGTTTGTGAATGAAATGCCAATAAACGCAGCTCCTGGAAATAAGAACGCTGTGTAATAAACTCTGCGGCATGTAGAGGGCGCTGATTGCTCTGAGCTCTTTTACATGATCATGAAACGTTTGACTGACCCGTCCAGTTTTGGTCTCTTTGTCTCCATCTCTCATAAACCTCTTCTTCTGTGGTAGCGGAGCTGGAACTTGGGCAGCTTTCATAGAATCCTGTCCAAAATCCTTCTCAATTCAGGACAGAAAACATAAAGTGAAGCGGATGCATGAGAGGAGAGGAGCAGCAGTGACAGCCTGCCTGGTAACTGAACCTGCCGCGATACACACCCACAAGGGATCTAAAACCTTCTGTTACCTCACACCTAAACCGGGGTTTCATTAAAAACCAACCGAGATATCACAATGGCCATTTATTCAAATCCCAAGTCTGGTGACCAGTTTAGCCATTTGCTTATGTTTCTGTGTGAAGATACTGCGACTGTTTGCAAGATGCTGAGGTTCTCCTTGGGAGTGACCGGGTTGGATAGGATAAAAAATGAGACAATAAGAGGGACAGTGAAGGTTAGACAGTTTGGAGACAAGGTCAGGGAGACCAGACTTTGATGGTTTGGACATGTCCAGAGGAGAGACGGGGACTATATCGGTAGAAGGATGCTGAGGATGGAGCTGCCAGGGAACAGGACTAGAGGACGACCCAGGAGACGATACATGGACGTAGTGAGGGAGGACATGAGAGTGGCGACGACGCAAAGGACAGGGTGAAGTGGAGGAGGTTGATGGGATGAGCTGTAAGTACAGTAGTAGTAGTAGTAGTACTACTGCAGTATTGTTTGCATTGTCAACACAAAAAACAGCACACCTTTCCTGAACATTCTGCATGTTTCGATCTATTATTTTCGGGTACTTTTAGGAACAATAGCGCATGTGTAAATAATAAACTGTTTACATTGTTCATCAGTAACACAGAATAACTGTATTATGTGGGTTAGGTAAAAGTAAGTTTATTAGAAAAATACCAAGAAATCAGGTAAAAGAGCATAAAGCATTACAAGCCGACAATAATAACCATTAACAGGCCATTATATACAGTTCAAGCGGCGCTCGGTATTTTGTACAGTATTCTCTTTATATATATTATATAATAATATAATATGCCGTGGGCCGAAATGTATACTGGGTTGTATTTATTCCTCTCACGCTTTAATGCTTTTAAAATAAAGGATTGTACTCTACTGCTAAGCAGACGAAATTTAAATTGACATTTTCTTTCATGGGAATCTTTGTATCGTCCAAATTGGGCTAACGCTAGCATGACGAAATGGCTTCCCCGGACAAACAGGCTGCTTTTATGGGTTTTAAATTTTTGTAGCTTTATCGGGGTTCTTATCTAAAAAAGGATAGAAAATCGACTATGATCAACGTTCAATTTAACTCTACTTACCAATCAAAACAGCAAGACGCTAAAGCTAGCTGTGCTGCATGTAAACATTGACGGACTAGCTGGATGAATCTGAGCCGCTTGTCGCCCCCTGTCGGTGCGGAGGAGAAACAGCGGCCACATGCGGAACATCGGATAAGGAGGAACACCCACGGAGGGTCAAATTCTGACACTGTTGTCCACATTTTGAGTTTTAACTATATATTTGGCTCAATACAGGTGTGTCTGAAGTAAGTCCACAGGCGTTTCTTTTATTGTTGACTATTTTAACTTTACCTTATTATCATTTTTGCATAGAAACTCCGGAGGAATGGACCCTACAACCCGATCACCCTCAGGATGCGGTGAATTTCATTTGTGGATCAATACCAAAATAGGCCAAACCACATTACTCTGTAAAGTTTTAAAGGCTAACCAGGAACAGAAGGGGGGAAATGCCATTTAGACTCATCTGTTGTTTACCTGTGTGTTAAATAAACAATTAAGTGACTTCATTATTCTGTCGTGTGTTTCCAGGCTTAAGGGGAGAGTGGTGATTGGCCGGTGAGGTCTGGAAGTCATTTCCTGGTTGGAGTGAATCTTCTGGTATTTCCTGGATTCAGTGAGCAGACAGAAAAACAGAAACAGCGTTCCACGACTTAAACCGAAGACACAAACTCTGTCTCTGTCCCTTCAGATGTGTTGAGGAGTGTGTGTCTGTGTGCAGGTACCAGTCTGCAATAAAAAGTTTGTTTTATCATAACCAGCATCCTAAAATAGTTCCACTTTTTACACTTTAACATAACATAATCCTGAAGATTCCCAACTCGGCTGCCTTTCAATAAAGAAAATGAGTTTGGACTGATTCTAGATTTCTTGGACTAGTTGAGTGGTCGTATAAGTTGAATTGAGACTCCTCCTCTGACAAATACAATAGTTTTACTTACAGTTCAGTTCACTCATATTAGACCGAAATCACTCTGAGGAATGTGGCAAAAAAACGAGAAAAAATGGGAAATGAAAAATGGTTCAAATGAAAAATGAGCCTCCTTCATTCTCGACAAAAATGCTGAACATCTGCAAATATGTAAATTTAAAAAAAGAGAAAAACACGGATGTAAAACGAAGTCTATAAGTTTGTGGGGAAAACTAAACTGAATCCAAACAAACACTAAAAACTGAAATAAGAATTCCTCAAACGAACTTGATGCCTGCTTGTGTCACTGATTTGAGTGTCTTAATGTAAAATCTGCTTTTCATCCTGGTTGGAAAAAAATGTCCTCTTACACAACATGGCCAAAACTATGCGGACAGCAGAGCGTGTGTGAACAATCAGAAAGAAGCGTCTAAATAAGGTTTCCTGCTTGACGTGGGAAAAGCTTGGATAAGAAGTCACCCATGAAAAGGAAACCTGTGAAACCATCAGCTGTGAGTGGAGTAATGATGACGAGGATGTAACCTTCCTCACACTCAACCATGAAACCAACAGACATCTGATCATGTTACAGAGGATCCAGTCCGGCTGCTGGTCTCTGTCTTTAGCTACAGCCAATAGGGCAGCAGCATATTGCTACATGTATCTGATTGGTCAATGTCAATAGCCAATGTGGATGGTGCCACACTATGTTATCATGAAGTGATGATGACGATGAAGAAGCTCAGAGAAGAAACACACAAACATTACTTTGTTGTTTTTAGATTTATTGAAATAAATCCTTTCGTTCCACTCCCAAAGTCGCCCTGAGGAGAATGAGACTTGAACCTGTAGCATCTGTGGCAGTGTCTGTGTCACGGCGTGATGATGTCACAGCGTGATGAGGTCACAGTGTGATGATGTCACAGCGTGATGTCAGTATCCGAGTATATTATTATTTGTAAACAGATCGTGGAGCTGATGAGGCGTTTGAGTGCTTCTGAATGTCACAGCGATGCGTTTCCTGTCGCACCGCTGCCGTCAGCTGGACACTCATATGGCAGGAAGTGACATCACATGTGGCTCAGTAAAAATCTTGGTCGTAGTCTGTGGCTTCCATCAGCTGCTTCATCTCTGACACGCTATTGGCCAAGTAGGACGACAGCTCCTCTGACAGACAGAAAGACAGACAGTTATGGATAGCTAACGGAGCTAAGAGCGCTAACGGTGGCTACGCTGTGAGCTAGCTACATGCAAGAAAACAATAACGGGATAAAGTGCAACAGCAGTCTGTTTCATAATGTTAACACGTCCCTCACCTGCTCCCAGTATTCCCAGTACGGCAGAGGCGGACACAGACCCCAGAATGTTACGAGCAATGCAACGATAGGTTCCTGAATCTTCTGGCCCCGCCCCTTCAATCTGCAGCCAACTGGAGAGCTCGAATTTCAGAGGCCCACCCCGAGACTGTGGAGACAAAGGTGTTAAATCCGCCGGGTCTTCGGACGGTTTGCTCGCAGTGTCCCGGCGCCGCACCTGGACGGAGACGTGAGGGTCGTCCCCGGGGAGGACGACGTCCTGTCCCTCCTTCCTCCATTCGACAAGAGCCATCGGAAATGCAAAGACCTCGCAGAGGAAAAGCAGACTGCTGCCCGTCCCATTCACCTGGCTGTGAGGAGGAACCTTAATGACGGGGACTGAGAGAGAGAGAGAGAGCGAGAGAGAGAGAGAGAGACTCTGAACATGAACAGCAGATCCCCGCCTCCAACATCTGGATGAAACCATACTCCTGATGTTTCTGCGCCCGCATCCAAACTGAACCGCAGACTAACAAACACCCGCATCGTGTCGGCCATTTTGGAGACTACTAGAATGACCCGAGGTGACCTGAGGTGACCTGAGGTGACCTGCGGTGACCTGCAGGACGAAAGCAGCAGAGCCACTTGGAACTGGTTCTTGGTTAAATCTGTGTTTTATTGGTTCCGTTTATTCTTAACGACAACAAGCAATTAAAAAAGAAAAGTATTGAGAAGGTTCCAAACCTGCAGATTCAGTTTGGGTAACATTATTCATGAATGAATCTATTGATTCGGGACTGATTCGTGATAGATTTTTACCTACACACTCACTGGGGGCTTAATTATTTTGTGTCCGGATGCACAGACAGACAGGTGGCGCAGACAGACAGGTGTCCTACCGGTCCTGCAGGGCCCGCTCCCTCTGGTTCCGAGTTCCGGTCTGGAGTACGCGGCCTCTCTGAACCGACACATATTCATGTACGTCACTCCGTCACTGCCGCACAGCGCCTCCTGCTCCTCACACACACAGATCTCCTCCTCTTCATCGTCCTCCTCTCCTCCTCCTCCTCCTCCTGCTGGACGCGGGTCCGCCCGACACCGCAGGCCGGTCCCGCAGAGCCCGTAGAAGACGCTGCGGGCCCCTGGGTCGCAGGCTTGGCCCTCCAGGTTCCCGCACTCCTCGCAGCAGCCGCACGAGTCCAGCACCGGCCCGGCCCGACAGCCTCGGCTGTCTGGGCACAGGTCGGGCTCACAGAGCCCGCAGCCGGTCCCGTTGCCCCGCAGCTGCGGGTCACCGAGAAACGCGTCCCAGCTGGGGAGGGTCCGGCACGTGTGGAGGTTCAGACAGAGACCGAGGAGAACGAGTCCTCTCATCACCGGCATCTCACCACGGTGGTCCGGTAAACCGTAAACTGGAGTTTATATTGCGACAAATATTCCTGTCAAACCCCGGGAAAAATAACGAGGAAACAATTGAACGTTAAAGGAAAGAAAAGAGTCATTTACGTTAAAAAAGAAAAAAAAGGAAACCGAGTTTGAGTCTGACGTCAGACCTTCAGGAGTTTAAACAGCTGAGCCGCTCGCGCTGCTCCTCCGAACACAGACGGGCGCGAGACACCGCCGTCAAATCTGTGAGAATCACGCCAACTACTTCCGGTGACGTCCTTCAAAATAAAAGACAGCTATCGCGTTTTGGGACAAGAGCCCCCCCAGGGATAGGTCGGCAAGAAACGTCCGCCCTACTCGACTAAACTCAAATTGAAGGCCGCTGTCGGCTGAACTCGGGACTCTTTGTCTGACGTGCGTCCCAAAGAAACAAACTCAGCGATACATTTACTGTTTCCAGTACCTGGTAAAGAACACACGTGCACTACAATCACAACTATGTGACATGCGATCCGTGACGTTACTCGTTACTACCATGGCGCCCACCCCACTTCCTCAGCCGTAACGTTCTCGCAGGTGACTTTCTAAACTTATAATGGCATGTAAATACATGTAAAATAATAACAATGGTGTCGCTACTTTGTGGATTTTCACCTATTGCGGGGCTCCTGGAACGCAACACCTGCGATAAACGTCGGACGACTGTTAACATTTTGAGACAATCTAGCGTAGCCTTTATTTTGAAGCCCCAGGCTTATTGTTCCTGACATCTTTTGTCTGATTTGACCATCTTCGGGTAGTAGCAGCAAATGTTTGAGGTGTTCCTTTAAACAGCATCTGTAGCTTACGATCCCTTCCCCCCTGCAAGACAGCTGTGCAACTCATTAGCAGGCCCGGAGAACAGTTTTTGAAGTCTGGAAAAGGCTCCCAAGGTCCGTTGGAAGATTTTTGGCCTGTAATCTTTACAGTGGATTTAAAGGATTGGGTTTTAGAGGTCTGGGAAGGTTGGTAAGACTCCAGGATTCCAGACACTCCTTAAGGACAAGATGTTAGGAGTTGTGAATCCCCTTTTTGTCTGGAGGAGTTTCAGTCTCCATGAGATTACTTCTAGGTAACCTCCACTTCCTTAAAACGGGTTCAATTATTCTTTAATGTGCATTTAGGAATCTTCCGTTGTTCTTGTGTCCTATGCTTCCTGGAGTCTCTATGGGAGCCCTCATCATTTTCAAGAAGTAGAGGTAGAGGATAGGTTAATATCAGTGTAGGGAGGGTTTGTGAAGGTCATGAAACAAATGTAAATAAATATACTAAATACTTTTTATTGATTTGTCCCTCGGAGGGACAAATCCCTGAGATGAGGAACGCACACACACACACACAAACAAACACACAGTCTTTGTTTGTCTAATTTTGTTTGCTGAATAAACAAATCATTGCACATGACTGTTTTACCGTAGGTCCTGTGGAATTTCTCGGAACAACTTAAAAAAAGAAATGATTGTCCAGAATGAAATTACAAAGGCTGCTTTAGTCCCAACTATTTTCTGCATAGCAGCAGTCGCCCACTGGAATGAGAGTGAGCGTGTGAATGGGTGAATGTTAGGTACCGGTAGTTACAAAGTGCTTGAGGCACCACAAAGGTGCAAAGAAGCCTTAAATTTAAAACAGTCCAACTCAAGTTTAATAAGACACCTTTTTAAATAATGTCCCCACACAGACAAGTCCCTTTCACTTGGGACGTGTCTGTGTGGAGCTTACATGTATGCCCCATGTCTACAAATCTTCTCCCCATGTTGTCTGGCTCCCTCCCACCACCAAGACAAATGACACTATCGGTGAATTATTTATTTTAAATTCCCACAGGCATGAATGTTAAGTCCATTTGAATATCTTGAAATATTTAGAAATGTATCGTTTTAATTAAGCCCACATTTTTAAGAAGAAACTGGGTAACATGAATAACCAGTAAGCAGCTTGCATTAATAAAGACTATCTTACATGTCTGTGAGCTCTCTTCAATCACTAGTATTGGTTTGAAAAACTGATGAAAAGGGTGGAAATTGTGGAAATTGTAAAAAAAAGCTGACCAGAAATGGAAGATTGCAATTCCCAGATGAAAAAGAAGAAGAAGAAGAAGAAGAAAACATAGTTTCCCTTCATCATTCGATCACACGGATGATCGGTACATTAGGTCAGCATTAAAGTACATATTGGTACTTAATAAATGTTATCAGACAGGGGCTGACAGACAGATGTGACTTTTTGAATTCTATTGTTTCACATTTTACAGACTACTTGGGAAATTAAAAATGTATCATTTATTAATATGATGATACTTTTTAAGATGTAAATCCAACATTTGAAAAACATCACAATACATTTAATTGCTAATTGTACATTCTTAGTGAAACAGAAACTATGATAAAGAAGGAATTTGTTTAACATTCACTGAATGGAATCATTTTTGTGATTAAACGTGATCCAGTTCATTGTTAGACTCCGTATAACAAGAAAACAAGTGTTGTCATCCTGATTAATGATCAGTGTTGATGTATACCAGATAGTACACAAAATAAATGATCAATGAAATAAAACAATTACAGTCTTCACATTCAACCCTGAAGGATTCATTTGTCTATTGTTTTAGTTTTGTTAAGTTCTAATTCATTGGTCTTTTACTGATGTGGACTAAAACTGTGGAAGATGAATACAAAATATTTTTCAATTAGAAGCTTTCTTCCAAGAACTTTAAGTCAGCCAGATAAGAAGTTGCCCCCCACCCCTGGAAATCACCTTCAAATGACCACATTCAGTGTCTTCACTGGTCCTGCCCACCAGTTCTATATGGACGTTGTGTTCATTGGGTCCAGAAATTGTTATGTGAAGTCTGTCAGACAAAAGTTCAGACTTGTACTGCAGTCCAACCTCCAAGTTCAAGTATAAGATATCAGTGCTTTTGTCCTTTGCACAGTTGTCAATTGTGACTGAACCCTTATTGAAAGCCAGCATGTAAATGTCATTTCCTTCACCTCCAACAAGGTAATCACCACCAGTGGAGACCAAAATGTCGTTGCCATCAGAGCCTTTGAGAAGAGCGCTCTCATATCCAGACACCAAGATGTCAGCGTAGATGGTGCCAATGACCATCTCCACGTCCTTCAGGACGTCCCCCTCAGCGTCAGCATAGCGCCCTTGTCCGGTCAGCAGGGTAACATAAACCCCTTTACCCGTGACGGGATCGCCCCGGTACACAACAGCGTCTCTACCAGGACCTCCATCCACCAAATCGGCCCCTGGTCCTGGAATAAAGACGTCCTGACCAGAGTTTCCAGTCATGGTATCGTTTCCTTCTTCGCCATAAAGAGTATCATCTCCCAAGCCACCAACAAGAATGTCATCTCCATTTCCTCCCATCAGCGTGTCGTCTCCTTCACCTCCCTCCAAGGCATCGTCCTTCCACCCTCCAAGTACAACGTTGTCTTGAGCATTGCCTATTATGTTATTGGACCGGTGGGGACAGCCTTGGACAGTGTGGACCTTTGACAGGTTTTTGTAAGCGTTGAGGTCCAAATGACAGTCAACCTCAGTTTGTTTCAGAGTCACTTTGAAAGCCTCAATATGAAATAAATGGTCACCTGAGTCGAAAGGTATCAGTTTAAAATTCACCCCATCAGAGCTCAGAAATTCAAGATGCTGATACTTTCCATCTTTGATGTAATTATACAGAAATATACGAAGTAGTTCTTTTGTTGTAATCTCCACTTTCAGACCTTTGTCATATAAGCTGATTGAGACTCGGCTGCCATCAAGAAAATCCATGTCAACCATTATAGTGTCAATTGTTTCATCATCTGCAAAGTTGTCAATAATGATATTGTCACCATAGCCATGCTTGATTATGTACGTGTCTTTCCCTTCACCTCCAAACATCAGCGCCCCTCCTGTGTAAGGATCGAGCATATTATCATTGTTGTTCCCAAACATGAGATCAAAACCTGCTGAGCCATACATTTCTTTCACTGAGTCTACATCTTTCATCATTATCATTTGACCTTTAAAATTGCATCGGCCCCATTCTCGTGTTTGTGCCCTCCAATCTGGATGACACAGAATTCCTGCATAAAATCGAACATCATCTAGAAGTGGGTCGAGTGGTTGAGGTTCCTGGTTTCTGTAATCAACAATTAAAGGTAACACTACAGCCGAGTTACATTTGTCGATGTCGGTAATCAGACCGGCCGTTACTCCATCACTGGTCTTGATCTGTAGGTGCTGAGATTTCTTTGAAAGAAACCACTCATGTAGATATATTTCTACTCTCCCCTTGACTGAAATGATGATGCTCTGTCCTTCACAAGTGCATGTTATATGCTTAGATTCTTCCTTCAAGAAGAGAAAGTCCATCACGAGATCTGGTGACAGATTGTCGATGGTTGTCACTCCTTGGCCTGGTGTGATGACGTACCAGTCCTCTCCTCCTCTGCCCTGGATATAGTCCGTTCCTCTTCCTGGGTAAATGACATTGTGTTCTTTGTTCCCTCTGATGACATCATTGAAGTTCGACCCACGGACCTCCGTCACGCTGCTTAAAGCCTCGTCCTCCTCAAGGTCCAATCCCAGAGCAGATGGGGAACTGCTGTAGTCAATTCGGAGGCTTTTGATGCACTTGGAGAAAGGGTCTCTCTGCTGGCAGTCAGCCTTCTTCTCTGAAATTGCGAAAGTGATCAGATCCTTTGTGACAACAAGTAAGTGTCGGTCTGCTGATGACCTGAACCACCTCACTAAGGTCACATGGATGGCTGTGTTGTTGTGGAAAGCATTCAGAACAAGGTCATCCCCAATTACTCTGACCTTAAAAGAGTGGAGATTTGCTTCTACTATGGCCAGGTCTGTTGTATTGTCAGTTGAGTAATTTTCAATCAACACTGAAGACTGTTGTCTGCCTTTCACTACATATATGTCTTCTCTATCACCACCAAACAAATGATCTCGACCTCCTCCTCCATCCATCAAATTGCTCTCTGCATTCCCAATGAGAGTGTCGTCAAACCGAGACCCAAAGATATGTGTCACTGTCTTTAACAGTGGCTGAGATGCATCCACAGTCCCACCTTGAGTTCTGAATCCTATGTTAATTCCTTTGGCCACCAGCTGGACAGAAGTAACCACAATGGGGGAAATCTCAAATATGACTCCGTCTCCTGACATCATGGTCATGTGCCGATACGCTTCCCCTACGAACCATGACTGAACGATCACAGTATGACTGCCTTCATACATTAATACAACATCCTGTCCAGATTTAGACACAGAAATGTGACTGTAACTAACGCTGAATTGAAGTAAGTCCTGTGCTTTGGAATCGTCGTAGTTGTTAATAGTTGTTTTCCCTCCATTTACAGGAATGATGTACGTGTCTTTTCCACCAGATCCTTGAACAGAACTTTTCTGTGGGCCAAGGAAGAACGTGTCATCACCTGGTTCACCATAAAGTGTGTAATAATAGCTCAACATGACTTCAATCACATGTTTGTCCTCTGCTTTTTGGATCGCAAAGAAACGATTTGAATGACTATTTCCTTGATATATCCCAAATCTTGAGTCTGATATACTTTTATATCCTGAAACCACTGTCACAGAGCCGGCTGGTATGAACATGAATACTTTTTTCCGTAATGTCTTGTACTCTAAGCCATGTGACTCTCCCAGGCCAAGAATAATGTCCTGGCTTCCTTGGGTGTCAATGTTCCAACACTGCTTGTTCATTTTCTCATCACTAGACACAAAGTAGTCCATGCAGAGCTCAGACTGACCCTGTTCAGCGAGACAGAAGTGAACACCTCCTCCATTCCAGGAGGCATCACCACCACCAAAGTCAATGGCAGTGGTTCCGTCCTCTTCTTTTGTCACTCTGTAATACTTGTGATAGTCTGAAATCTGTGCAACAAGTCTGTGTCCCTCTTCAATTTCTTGGTAATGCCAGTCATAAAAGAAACTTACTACACGAACCACAAAATGGAGAAGCCCCTTCCCTAAACCACGAAAACCAGCCACCACTTTCTCCAGAACCCCTGCATCTTTCGGGAGGCTCTTTAATTCATCCTCTATACTCATATAAATGTCATCAATCACCATCCGGATGACTGATAAAACCAGGTTTATAGGTGCTATGAACGGTGTCAGTTCAGGCTGTGCAATTTCAAGAACATCCAATGCAATCATAGTAAAATCGAGGAAAGCATCAATATATCCCAGAGGGTCACCTCTCTTTATGTCCTCGACAAAATTGTATATCCCAAATCCAATCCCTACCACTGGTATGACTGCCATCCCCACCTTTGCTGCAGGGGTTCTCAGGACTGTTGCTACAGCTCTGGCCATTCTTGTCTCTGCAGTCAGAGCTTTTCCTGCAATAACAGCTGTTGTCATAGCTGCCACTCCATGAGTGGTTTGCAGAGTTCCCATCACTCCATCCTTGACGTCACCATGCTCAAAGGCACTAACAGCTCCTTTCATGCCCAGCATGAGGCCCAGCACCCCAAAAGCTGTCCCAGTATGCTCAACAACCTTGGCTCGAAGGGAGGGGACTGACCCATGATGCTCCAGGACCTCGACGGCCGTTTCAATGCTGCTCGACATTTGTTCATGATATTGTTGACTCTCTAGAGATAACACTGCCCGAAATTCCTCAGGTGCAACACTTGAATCCTCAGACACAAGCTGACACTTGAACTCTCCATTCTCCATTTTGATACTCCCGTCCTTGATGTCCAAACCTGCCAGTCTTTCACCGTAGTTTTCCCTCATCTGATTATAAATTTCTGTAGAAACCACTGATTTCAGCCTTGAGAAATGGGATTCAAGTTTGAAGGAATTCTCCAGGTTTGTGGCAGATATTAGGTCTTCAGATGTTGTTGTGCCATCATTGTAGCCCGCCATTGAAGAGGATGGTTGAGGTTCACTCATTTGTTGTAATCTTTCTTTAAAGGTTCTGTAGTCATTGACAATGTTTATATTTGCGTTACTTTCACTTATCCTGTATTTTCTTGCAATTGCCAATAAATCATATACTCTATCTTCTTTCTTTGCATTTATCCAAGACCGGGAATGTTTGACTTCTAATTCAAGGACTGCATTAAGGCTTTCTTTTAATTCCTTCGGAGTCTTACGTTTTCTTTTATCTTTATTTTTTAATTTGCTAGAATCTTCATGTGTTGCAGTGCCACTAAATCCTCGCCTGCTTGGGTCAACCCAACTCTCTGGTCTTGCCATCGGGTGTTCATCGAAAAAGAAATTCAGTTCTGTTTCTGAGACGGCATCACCTTTGCTTTCAAACATGTCCAGGCCCATGAGAACCAGAGGGAAGGTCCGGAAGTTTCTAGCAGATTCTGATATAATTGATGCTGTGAAATACGAGGTGCACCAGGCCTCAGTGGTCAGCGGTAGTGAAACTGTGTGCTCTCCAGTTAAAATATCTCTCACATATTGAACATAATTTTTTTTGGATTGAACTTCATTATTTTGATCAATAATGTGTTGTTTTATTTTATGATAATGTTCATTGTCTACCTGGCTCTTGATAACATCCTCAATTTGTTGTCTTCTGCTGTCAATGTCTTTGTCATTGTTGTTGAGTCTTTTCCCAACTGGATATGCATACAGAGTTTGAGGATCCATGAGGAAAATCCAGTCATTGACCATCAGGTATGTTTGCCCATCTTCTCCAGACTTTGCATAGTGTCGGATGACACTTCGTACGTCTTCTCCTGATCTAATTTCATAACAGTCGGTAAGCAGGTTTGTTGCATCGTTATTATCAGAGATCCACTCAATTAATGTTGTTTTTTTTTGTTTTTTTTTCCCATCTCCAGCTTCTATTTCTTCAACTTTAGTAACATGTCTCCCTAATATATAATCGTGGTCTATTTGCTGCAGGTTGTTGATTTCTACTTTTCTTGGAGGGGGCAAGTCTCTATGAAAAAATCCCCAGGACAGAGCTTCAAGTTCATTGAGAGCATTTTGGTCATGCTGCTCAAAAACATTCTGGTCGATAAATCTCCTTGGTTCGTTTGGCCAAGTGCTTCTGAAGACTGTAAAACGGTCTTGAATTGTTTTAGTAATAAACAGAATGTTTCTTTCATCTGTAAAAACTGCTTCTCCTCTATTTCCAGGCTCATTTCTGAAGACTACATTTCCATCCCTGTCGAGGTTTGCCACCACTTTGGTGCTGTCGTCTTTGTGTCGCCATTCGGTTCCATCTGTAGAGATCCCTTGGGTGATCTTCTCTCCTGTGTGCCTGACCTGGATGACAGCATCCCTGAGATGAAGCTCTGTCTTGATGTTGGCTTTCTCACTGAGCTCCTTCAGCAGGGTTTCAACAAAGACTTTATCTGTCCCGAGCTCACAGGCCACCACGCTTATTGTTTTGATTTCATCACCAACCCTCGAGGTGTCCGTTATGATTTTGGCTACTTCTTGTGCGCTGTACCCTGACAGTTTCATCTCTCCTGAGCTCTCTCTCATACCATGCCCTACCAGCACCAGTCTGCTGTTCTCCGTCAGAGGAACAGAGTCACCGTTAATCACGTTTGGTTTTTGGTTATTATCAAGAGTGTAGACGGAGCTGCTGCTTGGATGCTTCTCATAAAGATAAGTTGTAGCTGATCTGATTGTAGCGTCAGTGTCCATGGCGATGATCTGCTGGTGGTCATACTGCATGGAATGATCAATAGGCATCAGTGGAATTTCGAACCGAGAAACTGAATTTTCTTCATTTATGAGCTGGTAAATATGTTGCTGTCCTTTGTTTATTTCTAAAACTGCTTTGACTCCACGGACCATAAAAATCCGAATGAAGCTGTAATGGAAATTTGTGCTAGTGTTTCCATCGATGGAGAAAACTGGTGCAGCTTTCAGTGAAGGTTTCATCATCAGCTCTGCAAGAGATGAGCCAGAAAGGCCTGAAACAGTTCGTCCATCCTCTGAAACACTTCCAAATATTTTCACTACGGTGTTGCCGTCTGCTTCTGGTACACAAGAGACATTGTTCAGACAGTCTTTGGTGATAATTTGTGAGTAATGTGGATCCATGCTGTATTCCTGTTGGGCTCGGTCAAGTGTTGACCTTTCAGAATCAGTCATGATGAGAAGCTTCTGGCTGTAGCTGTGGGCGATCTCTGAAGCACTGATCAGCTTATCTTCTATTTTTTGTTCATCAATTGCATCAAAGAAATTCTCAAACTCCTGGAAAATAATGAAATAGTTTAGGATAGAAAAACGAAGAGTAATGATATTAAAATGTGGTCAACTTGATTACATATATATGATAAACACACACACACACACACACACACACACACCACCTACCTGTCTCTTATTAATGACGCATGATGTGAAGCTTTCATCACATTCCTGTAGATCTTCCAGCAAACTCATTGGGTTTTGATTGATGGGCTCCCTAAAAGTGGATCCACATGATTATATCACAAAGTGCAAACCAGTAATTGCCGTTCCACAATTTCATCTCGAGGGTCACTTAATGCATTGCATACCTCCAGCAAGGCACAACGGATATCCGGCCCTTTCTTCAGATTCAGAGTGCAGTGGATCCTCGGTTGTCAAACATAATTTGTTCCGTAATACTGTTCAAAAACCGAAACTATATTTCCCATAAGAAATAAAGCACCGGCCGTAGGCAGAGGGTTGTTCGACTCCCGAGTTGTTTGAGAACCGAGGTTCCACTGTACTGAAACATTCTGCTTTGTGTCTCAGTAAACACATTTTCTGCCAATTTATAGATGAAAAACGCCATCAGTTATACTTTCACCAGCACTGCATCAAAACGTTTGTCGTAAAGTCGTCCGTACCTACTGATGGACCTTTCCACTCTGGCCCCCTGGTCGGGTGTGCTCCTGGGACGAGATACAGGCTTTGTGATTGTTTGATGAAACTGTCTGTATTCTTATCTACGGTACCATGACAATATCTTCTGTCCAATATTTATCATTGAGGGGACAGGAAGAACTTCATGACCTCCTTTACCTGGGATTCAAGGTGTCTTGGAATCTCTCATGAAACATGCGGTTATGCAGTCCTCTGAGGCGGTGCAGGGCAGCAATATCAGGGCGGAGCTCCTCCCACTCATGATCTCTCACCTCTATAAAACAGATGTTATATCTGACGATCCACACGAGCAGGCGCTCCAATTCATGCACTCAAACGTGCAGCAGAAGGACCAGGTCGTTTTTGGTTGGAGCAACATCAACTGTTGCTGTGTTGAAAATAAAGCTAAATGTTTTCTCTTTGGGTCGTCTGTTCAAATTCAACACAGCAACACAAAATGGCCGACTTCCAGTTTGGTTTAGCTCATGACACAGAGACTTATTCTAACTCTCTGTATGATACTTATCAAATATCATTGTTCAAGCAGAACAGTGACTTTGGCGCTCCTATTTTTGCCTTTAGTGACACCTCAAACATCTCAACAGTGGTTTCCTTCTATAAAAACATCACTGAGAAATGGCTTTTGACGGTGAAATAAAAATATATAACTATCTTCATTTGACAAAAACGTAAGCACTTTTTTATCGTCGCAGCTGAAAAACATAATTGGCATCTATAGACATTAATGGCAGTTAAGTATTTAAGAGTAAAAGGTATTTCTTAAAAATGGCTGGTTACAACTTTAAACACATCATAGAGCCTGAATTTGTAAAATGTTTCTCACCAAAGTGTTCAGTGAGGCTGAGGAGGCTGAACAGGACCAGAAGCCTCAGACCCCAGCAGGTCTTCATCCGACCCGCCATCACACTATAAAACATGACACACATTAGAGAAACATCGCTTTGTGCCCATTCCTTTCTCTATTGGGGCTTGATAAGAATGTTCTGGTAACATTGCAGTCAAAAGTTTTTCCTCGATATCTCGGTTGATTATTGACCGATGTTTATGGAATTTAACACAGTCATGTAGGATGAGAGACGAGCTGCTCAGCCAAGGTCTGCGTTCTCTGAGAGCTTTGTAGTCCTATTTATTTCCTTGATTAGCCGTAAACCATTGAAACAACATTATGAACCTGAACACAAACGCTGAGTCCGAGTTTAGGACAGGGAGAAGAAATCACATCAAACCAAACTACATTCCTGGGACTGGAGAGTAAACAGATCGATAAGTGGGCAGATACCAGATCTCTATAGATAAAAGTTATTGATCTGAAACAAATGTGGCAGTGAGATGAGGAACACACACACACACACACACACTCTTTGCTGAATAAACAAATCATTGCACATGACTGTTTTACCGTAGGTCCTGTGCAATTTCTCGGAAATTATTGCCCAACATGAAATTACAAAGGCCGCTCTAGTCCCAACTATTTCACTCTGTGAACCTGGACTGTGCATAGCAGCAGTCGCCCACTGGAATGAGAGTGAGCGTGTGAATGGGTGAATGTTAGTTAGTTACAAAGTGCTTGAGGCACCACGAAGGTGCAAAGAAGCGCAAATATGAGTGCAGTCCGTTCACCATTTTATTTCAGTGTGCATGGCAGTGTAGGAAAATAACATTTTTAAAGTGTGAAAACTAAAAAGAAAAAAACTGTTGAGGACGCCGTCCTGCGGTTGACTCACCTCTCTGTGCCTTTCTTCGCTGGCTCCTTCTTTTTCTGTGTTGAATCCCCAACTCTTGCAGCAGCCTGACCCAACGACAGCTGATCAGAAGAAACAGAATGACCAATAACCAATCAATCCTCAGAATCACGACTGCTGATATATCTTCTGTTGATCACAGTAATCACTTACTGGTTGGTGGTGATCTGGACAGAGGTGCAGGTGGATGAATGCTCGGAGGCGTCCCACCTGGCATTTTATCCTCAGTTCATCGGTGGGCAGAGCTTCAGCTTTAGACCTTCAGACTGAGTCAACAATTACACACAGTTACAGCCACAATGTCCAAAGGATGTTTGGCACAGAACACAAAAAATATAAAATATATATATATATACATGTGATTTAATCCATTCCATTTTCTAACCGCTTATTCCGTTATCGGGTCGCGGGCCAAGCTGGAGCCAATCCCAGCAGTCAATGGGCGAGAGGCAGGGGACACCCTGGACAAGCCGCCAGTTCATCGCAGGGCAACACAGAGACAGACAACCAGCCACACACACACTCACACCTACGGGCAATTTAGTGTCACCAATCAGCCTAGGCTACACGTCTTTGGTGGTGGGAGGAAGCCGGAGAACCCGGAGAGAACCCACGCAGACACGGGGAGAACATGCAAGCTTCTCACAGAATGGCCACAAGCTGGAGACGAACCCACGACCATCTTGCTGTGAGGCAACAGTGCTTACCACTGCGCCACCAAGCCGCCTGAGCTAATCCAGTCCAGGTATATTTAAAGTTGAAACTGCGAGCTTCTCCCTTCACCGAGGCAAGAAAACTGCTGCAGTCGCACACCAGAAGTCACTCTCATCACTACTTTATGGTTTATGATGCTATTGATCAGGGACCAATCAGGTGTTCTACTGTACACTTCTTTTCCCATCTTTTGCTGCTTCTGTTTAAAATTGTAATAATGCTGTTGCATGAAATTCAGAATCAACACATATTTACGTAAATCAGTGTGTGGCAACACAAATGGCGGGCATTTATAACTTACTTGGCCTCACAATTGCAAATTGGGAATTTCGCCCAAGGTATTATTTGCTGTTTAATCCATAACTTCTCCTGACCTGCTTGGGGGGAATTTGCAGTGTTTTTTGATGCTTCTATTTACGGATTTATCTACAGATGCAGAGGGCTGAGAAAGACCAGCAACCCACCTACCTGGCGAGCAGAGTGGAGGCCTTGGAGCAGGACACCAGGAGTGTGAATGTGATCGTCTCCACTTGAAATCCCAGTCATTCAACCTGGAAGTGACAAAGGAGCGTCCGGAGGGGCTGGAGGCTAATTCGGCGGGACAGCAGGTGCCTTCCTCTGTTCCATGGTTGATTCAATTGGATTGCAACCACATGGAAGCATCTCGGCTGCTTTCCCAAAGGAATGTCTATGACAAACCACCCAAAACTGCTCTTCCACAACAAGGAAGGAAGCTCAAAGGATCAAATCTTTAATGTTAAGTGGTTGAGGGATACTTGCACCTTGTATAAATGATACCATCAGGTTAGATGCCCTAATTCCATTTATTAGTTATCATCTTTCTCCAAATCCATAATTTTGACAAAAAACAGTAAAATATCTGCTGGATCTTGTGATTTGGAAGCAACGAGTTTTCTCTCTCACTTTCATGTTCAACTTCAATCTAATCAGATTCTAGATCTCTCATCAGGAACCTGGAGATAGTATTGCCATGCCTTTTGTATGTAAACCACTTTGATTGATTCTATTATCACTACCACTACTAAAACTCACAGTTAGAAGTTAGTCCAGGTATTACCAACACGAGCATCCTCTATGTAACTGGTGTTCAACAGCATTAAATGTTCTGGATCACAAACACACAGAAATTCATGTTAATGTTCATTTATTATCGGAAATTCTTCATATATGTTGATTTTTTTTATTATCATATGCTGTACACAAATGTTCCACTTCTGCAGTTTCACTAAACATTGATTTCATGTTTCTAAAGATAGCTTACTAATAACTACCAAGTTATTTTTTTTATATCCAGGAACTTTACAGCCAAGTCTTCCTTCTCATCCAGGATGCGTTTAAGACACAATGAGACCAGTAAAATTCAGTGTTACTAGTTTTTCTGGTCTAGATTGTCAGACAATAATAACAACAACAAAATCCAAACAACCAATAGAATTAAAATAAGACATTTCATGTCTTATGAGGACCGAGGACAGCAAATATCGACTGTCTAGATTACTGGAAAAGGTGCTACAAAATATCTGAAATATTACTTCTACAGCATTTCAACTGACCTCTGATCCATTTACACAGGATTATATATTTAATACAAACAGCTGTGAGATGACATCATCAAAACAACAGCAGGAAAAAGGTTGAACCAGTGCTTTACATCCAAAACAAATATAAAATTTAAAGAATAAATGGCAGAAAACCGTCAGGGTGAGCTGCAACTTTAAAATTTACACAAAAGTGGAGTCTGTTGAAGAGCTCAGGCCTGATGACTAATTAAATATTGTAAAATTAAATTAAATAAAACTTGACACTTGATGACATATTTATAAGTTTTTTTTACGTTGTCTATCATGATTTAAAGGAATTCAGTGTTTTATGTTATCAACTGAATGATCCAAATTGTCTGTCAACAGCGTTAGCTTGTTAGCATTAGCAGCCGCTAGTGGACAGATGTTTTGCAGTCCTTCTACATAGAGACTATTTGCTCCTGGGATTCACTTGAAGTGTGATCATGAAGTCCTCAATGAATGGAAATGAAACCACTTTCACTATTTCAATACAAAAAAAAGTCTAGAAAATATGTATTAATTTTGTTAGGTCGCTGAAAGAGAGTCATGTGACTTTCAGACCTACACTCATTCAGAAACTCCTTTTCTCTGGTTAGCCTTATCTGCCGCATTAGCATTACAAGCTATATTTGTACTAGCAGCAGTTTTAGGCACGTAGCGTTAGCCGTGTTGGTCTTTGTCACATCCAGTAACAAAATTGTTATTCACAGTTCCGTCTAGTTTTTAAATTTGAGTTGCTTTGCATTTGAGCAGCAGCATTAACCATTTGGATTTATTTACTTATTAGCATTGCTGTTCAGAAATTACAAAGACACAATGGGCTTGGTCGTTTAGCCTGTGTGTTAGCACTTGTGTTAGCTCTTTATGTAGAAGCTTTTCATTTTTAGGGTTAGTATGCACATTTGTGAAAAAGCAATTCAAAATCACATTTTTAAAATGCAATCACAAATATTATCAAGCCATCACTGACAACATCACAAACTGATCTTATATATCATTGCACGTAATCTGGGTCGATGTTATTAACCTTATGTTACGATCCGACCCTGCATACTGACGCAAGATGGCTGACGTCTTTCAGCAGGACAGACAATTGAATGTAATTTATATATTTATATTGAGGACATTATCTAATGAAAATTAAACTGCATTTAAAATACTTCCCTTTAGTTTTACTCCTCTTACTTTTGCATATTCCACTTTTATTGCACATATTTTTGCATATGTTTTTTTTTCTATTTAATTATATTAAATGTAAATTCGTTTTTAATTCACAACTTTGGTTTTACCAAATTTTAATATTGGTGGGTACATGTTCTGTTTGTATAATGTGGAGGTGGCTGGAATTTGTGTGAAGACAATGCACCGGAAAAACAATGACCGATGCAATCCAGGTTTTAAAGCAAATCCCGGCTGGTGATTTGCTATGAGCCCAGCGTCACTGAGAACAATGAACAGTTCACTTCACCCACGAGGCTGAAGTCTGCATAAAAATTCAGTAATACAATGTGATAATCAGCTGCAGCAGTGGACATAAGCAATTATAAAGACTATTAAATACTATTTCTTCAGTCTACCGTTCCTCTTCTGTGTTGGTTCTTCAAAAAACAACTTCCTGTTGCTACAGTATCATTAAATTCCCCGGAATGGGTTGCACACCTACGCTGATGAAAACACTACAACAATAAACTGAAGAACATTTCATCTCCCAAGACACTACATGAAGGAGAAGCTACAAAAAGAAATTGATTTGAGAGCAAAACCCTGCTCTTTAAGACACATTTTCAGATTAAAATATGAATAATCTTCCCTTTCTAAAGTAATGAAGACTTACGACACGATTGGACCAGGATCCAGTAACTGGACATTCATTTATTACACAAAAAGTCCCCAACTAAAACTTCAGCTCTGTTTTTATCAATGCTCTTAATTTGAAGACCACAGAAAGTAACCATAAAGTATGGTGACTAAATGTGTTCCAGTGTTATTACAGATATATTACAGTAGCATGTTTGCTATATTATTTCATGAATTAGTAGAAAGTAGAGGAAAGTAAATTGAGTTACTGAATGGAAAGTAAAAGACTTTTCTAGAATGTTTACAAAAATTATTAAATTCATCTGTTAGGTATTTTCTAAAATATCCTTTCAAATTTAGCTCAGGGGTGGGCAAACTTTTTGACTTGCGGGCCACAATGGGTTCTAAAATTTGACAGAGGGGCCCGGCCAGGAAGAGATGGATGGAGTATTTGTGTAAGATTATATCAATGACATGCAAAAGCCATTACATGAAAGGATTTGACCTTTTACAGGTAGAATTACAGGGAAAAGGTAAAAGATTGAGGTTTACTTATAATAAAATAAAATTTAATGATATAATTTGGACAAGTTCAGAGGGTCGGATTAAATAGCCCAACTGGCCGCATATGGCCTTAGTTTGCCCATGCTTGCTTTAGCTGCTATGTCAACCAGTTACTTTTAGACATAAACAGCTAGCGTGCTGGTGTTATCACCACACTGACCAGTCTTTCATATGATAAATTCACCTGTTTTTGAAATAGATATAAAAATGTTTTATGCGAACTGCTTCGTCAATGCAAAGATTTTAATCGGTTTTGATTAAAAAAAATAAATGCTCACATTGTAAATTTTGTATCCGCAGGCTGACTTTCACAGAAGTTGATATTACTGAACAGAAATGTAATTAAATGTCAATTAACTCTAAATTGTTCTCAGCGAGGCATTCCGGCTGTTCGTGAGAGTATTTGTTTCTTTTTTTTTTTTTACACATTAACTTCATTTGTATTGACGGGTTAAAGATGGCCGCTACATCGCGTCTGCAGTGTGTAAACCAAACACCAGCAGGTTTCTACGAGGTTTTCACAGGACTTCAGTTTCAGGCGTGGAGGTAGACGGAGAATGACATCATTAGTAGAAACACAGTGGAGGTGGGCGGTGGCCAAATGTCCAATCCTACAACGGTCAGGGGATAGTGGGTGGAGCCTATGATTCAGGAAGTACAGTAGTTACTGTAGTTCATTTTTCAGGGTTTAAAGCTGTAGTAGGTATTTTGTTTAACTAAATAATCTTTTGTGTAACACTAATGTATAAAAACATCAATCGCAACCAGAGATTTAAAACAAATCGAGGCTAGAAACCGGTCGGTTCCTAGCCTCGATTCAGTCTGGTTCGAGGATCCAAGGGATACCTGTGGTTCCTTCTCAGAGACTCCGCCCACTTTCTACCCTCTAATCAATGATCAGATACCTGATTGACTGACAAGATTCTGTTCAATAAGCATCAGTCAACCAGGTCTCAGATCAACTGACAGGTCGTTGGAGTTTTCAGCAACACGAAATGTTCAAATACTGCCTGGGGCGATCAATTAAATTAACGTGACCAACAGGAAACACAATCATCTGTGCAACATCACCTTTCAAAATAAAATACCTGCTTGTTAAAGACTGCTACATGTATTGGTGTGTGTGTGTGTGTGTGTGATTTGGGATGACAGATGGAATGTGTGTCTTCCTTCCTGTCTAAGAGGATGCTCAGTCTGTCGTGTGCGTGTGTGTGTGTGTGTGTGTGTGGCTCAGCAGCAGCAGTGATGCTCGCTCTCTCTCTCTCTCAGACCACAGTGCTGACAGAGGGATCTGATAGGTTGAGCTGGCCCGTGATGTCAGTTGGGTATGGCTAAAGAGGGAAGGGGGGGAAAAAGACAGAGAGAGAGAGAGAGAGAAAGAGAGAGAAAGGGCAAAGGAGACACACACACACATTAATTCCACTAATTCAGTCTCGAAGCAGAGATGATGGACGTCTGATTTCTCCTAATTTTATAACACTTGTGAATTATTAATCTAATTTAATTTCAGATTTGCTCTTTATTATTACAGGCTTTGTTAAACCAGATGTTTCTTCGTTAGTGTCATGAATTAAACATGATCTTCTTATAATCTGGATTCAGCTCAGCCACAACGTATTAAAGTTTGATGTGTATGAAAAGCAGTCGGCCCCTGTGACTCTTTACATAAGTCATGTCTGAATACGAAACTGCGAGCGCTCCTCCGTTACCATGGAAACACTGTAATTGTGTTTTTCTGGCGCTTCAACAGTTTTCACTTTGTGCTTTTAGTATTAGCTGTGTTTCTCTTCTCTCTTAATAAATAATAAATCATTGGAAGTTAAACTGATCTGAAATCAGTGCCAACAGCATAAATAATGATGTCACTATTACGTACAGCCAGTAGATGGCGATGCATACGTCATATTTGGCATGATTTCTCCATTACTGTGCTTACTATTTTCTGAACAAAGCAGCTATCTTTGAAAGGAGGCACGGCCATAGATCGTTGTGGTCAAAACTGTTGTAGTTGGGGTAGTAGTATTTTTTTATGTACTTGCGTATCATCACATAAACGTCACCGGGGCATGCTGCATCTTGGGATGCAGTGTCGGTAGTATGACATCATCACTCTGTCACATTTATATCTGTCATCTGGTGAAATTTAAGTGACATTTATTCTACTCATTGCCTGTTTAATACTACAATTCCACTCCTAGCAACTATGACTTTAAACCCATTTAGGAACCAGAACCATTGGTCCCCATGACTAAAGGCGAGTTCAGGTAGGAGAAAACATTTGATCGTCAATGCTGCATGGAAAGCGCCTTGAAAAGGTGAATTTTAAATCATAAGTAAAAACTGAAAAATTGCGATGGTTAATAATTTGAGGTATTTCCCCCCCCCCCCCCAAGCAGAAACCCATCCTCAGTTTTCTGTCCCAAAACAGGACTGTCCTCTTTGTGGTCGTGCTTGCAGAGGAGGACAGAGGCAGTGTGTGTGTGTGTGTGTCGTACAGCATGTAGTCTGGACACCATTAAAATCCACCCAGAGAGAAGAAACACTCATATAGGAAATAAAGAGATGAGCACAGAGAGAAATGAGACTGCTGCCACTGACTGGAGGTCAGCGCCACTAACAAACGCACTCCTGCCCCGTTCACCGTCACGTCACGGCCAACCGACGGGGGGGGGGTCAAAGCGTCTCCTGTGGAGGTGCAAGAGACTTTTAAAGTGCGTGGAAGACAAAAAGTCTGAAGACAGACGCGTTTCCTCCGAGGTGACGCTGAAAAGAAGAGAGAGGTGCAGGCAGCGGAAGGTCAAAACCACTGATGACACAAACAATCGGGGGGGGGGGGGGGGGGCTTCTTCTTCAGTCCTGACAGAGCTGGAACGACAGTCAGTTATCATCCGACGGGGACAGCTTTAATCGTCCGTCCTCGCTGGGAGGTTAGAGGGGCGTCTGCCGACGTCCTGTCAAAGGTTAGTGGAAGAAGGATGAAACCTCCCCGGATGGACAGATGAAGGGACGGAGAGATGACAGCAGAGTAAGGAGAGCGACTAACAACGGGACAGGGAGGACGAAGACACAGACAGGACACCGACAGAGAGGACGGATGAGAGGACGGAAAGAGACCACACAGTCTGACCCTCTTCCTTTCTCCTTTGCAAGAGGACGACTTTGGTGTGACACAGGGACATCACGAGCCCTGACCTGACGGCCGGCGCTGCCTGTCTGTCTGTCTGTCTGCCTGTCTGTCTGACACGTGGAAGATAAAGATGGCTGACTGACAGACGGGTGGCCATGACGAGTCAGCATGGATACGACGGAGCTGGGGATGAGATGAGATGAGAGGAGAGGAGAGATGAAGTGTTGATGGAAGAAGTGGAAAAGAAGACAAACAGATGGGCGAAGAAACTAAAGAGGAGGAGGATGAGAGGAGGACAGGAGGATGTGGTCTTCGTCTCCTTACCGTGGCGTCCCCGGAGGCCCTACGCCGTTTGAGGTCGGAGGTCGAAGTGATGGACCTAAAAGAGGTTTTCAGTTTGGGCTCGGGCTCTGCTCTACCACTTTTCCTATCCTAAAATAAATGATACGATAGGTGCACACACACGTTAACACACGCAGCAGAGACACGCCAGCTGTCCGCTGCAGCGCCACACACCTCTCTACACACAGGATCCTGCAGTATAATGGAGCGTAGCATGTGTACTTACACTACTACAGTATTATCCAGCTACACCACAACACGGATACGCTATATATTGTAACATAGCATGGTGCACTGAAAATTAAATTAAAGGCTACACGTGACTTCTACTTATGGCAGTACTTTAAATTCAACAAGGTAACTGTACTTCATCACATTTGAGTACTTTACCGTTATCATTTCACGAGAGTCACAAGTATAAAGTAAAGCTAGCATCCTTTCTAAAGGGAAGCTTCTCTCAATCTTAGTGCAACATTAGCTTCATTAGCATTAAGGCTAATGAGTCTCGCTAAACAGTTCTGCTGCCGGGTCACATTAGCTTGTGCGGTTGTGTTAAATTTATTGACAGTATGGTGAAATACTTCAACCTTTTATTCCATGACCTTGAAGAACTGTTTCATTTAAAAAAATCTGAAATTATTGGTTTGGTCTTAAAAATAACCTGCTGTCTTAGAAAAGACTTCAATAAACACACTTCTTTTTTTAACTCGGCTAAAATAATGTTTTTTCTGACCACAGAGACTAAAATGTCCAGATTTATAATCTAAAACTGTGATATTGAACTAAACAGATTTATTAAAGTAGCTTTACACTGTGTTTTAACCAACAGTCAGTGAACACATCATAAGCCGGGGTGTGTTTGACCTGCTTCAGATGAATTGTATGAAGATAACATGTTTTAAAATGTGACAGTGTTCCAGGACAACTTTTTTTTTCCACGGAATGACGACCTCGGTAACTTTGTGAATGTTTGCTCACAGTTTAGTGGCAGCAACTTTTGAAACCGCATTACAAAATGATTTTGAAAACCATTACTGTTGCTGCGGAAACAGGAAAAAATGTCATCTTTAAGCACAAACTGTGACAACTTGGCTTCAAATATCTCTGTTATGCCACAGATGGATATTCGTGCACGTACTTCACCATCCAGTGACCTTCAATCACCATCTTCCTTTTTTTTTTATGGAATTCTGTGGTGCTGATTTTTAAACGTTACCCTGCCATCTACTGACCTGGCATGCGTACTACAGTGTTTTTAACTAAATCCGGTTGGATGAGGATTCCGTGCACGGCGCTCTGTTGTCATGTAAACGGGGCAGGAGATTATTTCTTAGTCGCCTGCTTCGATAAATCAACAACATTTTCTCTGACTACCTTAAAAGTCTTGAGGTGGCGTCGAGCAGCTGTCACACACTGAAACACGTTCATCTTCATAGACATGATGTTCCAGTAAAACATCGTTTTACCGCCCACAGACGCACAGCAGCTAACATCAATGACATGAGGATCGAACACAGCGACACATTGATCACATGATGCAAAAGAAACACATCCTCAAGAGGGGGCGGGGGGGGGGCAACAAAGATGGCGGATGAGGCCTGATTAAAGCAGTGGTAACACCAGACTGCTGCTTAATGAGGGGGGGTGTTGTACACAGATGATGGGTGGTGATGGCGTTGCACCTCTAACATCAATAAAGACATCGTCACTTTGAACACATCGGTAAGATTTGGGCAAAATCACTGGCAGCACTTTTACTGCAGTAGGTCTGGTGTTATTCTGTATCTTCCTCCTGTCAACAAATGACAGAAAACATCAAACCCACATCGTTTTACAACTGTTAAATCAAATAGCAGGGAAGCAGAAAAGCATCAACGCACGACTGGAAAACTGACGGGAAAAGCAACAAGGCTATTTGAACTTTTCTTCTCCGTCTAACAATCTCTAGAATAAAGTGCTGCAAGCATTTACTGCTATAGGTAGATTAGCAAAAGCATGTAAGCGCTGCTTGTTACGCTACACAGGGCTAATAATACGATCACGATAAAAACCCAACACGGTTCAGTTCTGTATCCGTTAACAAAGTTTGTGTCAATTTATCTGAGACAACGTCAGTTTTAGTGTCACGGTCAAAAGAAACCGTGAGCTTCCTGTCGGGTGTCTGCCTCGGTGTCAGAAGGACGACTTAATCGTGGCTGTACAGGATGTGGACACCAGGGGCTGTGCAAGAAAACGTCATCAAGTTTTCTTCCCTAAAACTAACAGAAGTCGGGACAGTCGTTCTCTGACCATGTTTTGGCTGGTTGTGTCCCATAGGAAAACCTCTAGGAGGAGCTGGAAAGCATTACTGAGGAGAAGGACTCCTGGAATAAACGGATTGGTCTGCTGCCACCGCAAGATGGATGCTCCCAGAACACATCCGTTCGTTACCAAAACGTCAAAGCTGGAGTTTGTTCCAGGAGTCAATTGTGTCTGCACCTTGCTTTGCACCAAATTACTTCCTGATTAGGAACAGAGGCCATTTAGTTGGTGTTACAAAGAGAAATCTGACATTTGATGATGAGAAGAAAAACACAAAACATCACCAGACTTAGAAAAACAAACTGAAACCCGACCAAGGTCCATTTGTCACAGTACCCAGTTTGAATTCAACAATCATTTGAAATGGAAAATCAATTCAACAGTTTGATCATGAATTAAGAACATAGTTTCAATTCAGAGACTGGAACACAATCATACAGACCATGTCCCCAGAGGTTAAACGTGGCTCTGGATCAGTTTCTAGCAGCAGAATATCAGGGCACTGGTCAGGAGGTCATGACAAATATACATCGGACCAAGAACACTGCCCTGCAGTACTCCAAGCTGATACATGGACTCTACTGGACTCGGCTGTACTTCAACGGACTCTGCTGGACGCTAAAGAACTCTACTGGACTAAAAGGAGGTCTACTGATCTCAACATTCAGAATCAAAAAATCTAATTAAAACTTAACAGAAAACTGGAAGTGCAGCATGCTAACAAGCGATAACTTGCTAGCATGATATCAATTATCAACACAGAGCTGAGAGCAGCAGCTGATGAATAGGGAGGACCAGGCTTTTAACAATAAACTCACTCAACGCACTAGCACGTATTACACAGTTTGTGTGCTCCATTTCATGTGAGGTGTTAAATATAATAAAATGCTATATTTTTTGGCCTCTTAATATCTGCGTGCTAACATAAATGCCTTTGTGTGCCAGCCATGACACGCGTGTTTCAGGTTGCCGACCCCTGGGCTACGATATGGGGGTAAATGTCTATTAGACATCGTGTAGTTTTGTCAAGGTTGTCACCCTGAGGGACGAGTCCAGTGCAAAACGATTGCGATGCCGAGAACTGCTACACCATATTCACTACTTTAAAGGGTCCAAGAGGAGTACTCTACCTGCAGTCAGAGTACAGGTAGAGTACAGTTAGATCATAGAATAGTAGTTTGCCTAGAGCAGAGTTCAATAAATTACAGTTAGAGCAGTCAGAGTAGAGTTAGAGTAAAGTTACAGCAGTCAGAGTACAGGTAAAGTACAGTTAGAGTACAGGTAGAGTACAGTCAGAGTACAGTCAGAGTACAGGTAGAGTACAGTCAGAGTACAGTCAGAGTACAGTCAGAGTACAGGTAGAGTACAGTCAGAGTACAGGTAGAGTACGGTTAGAGTACAGGTAAAGTACAGTTAGAGTACAGGTAGAGTACAGTCAGAGTACAGTCAGAGTACAGGTAGAGTAGTCAGAGTACAGGTAGAGTACAGGTAGAGTACGGTTGAGTGGAGTCTCGTACCTGCAGGTTCTTCCTCCAGACGTTTACGGCAGCAAAGGCGAGCTGCATCTGTTTCCTTCGAGCATCTTTGTGTCGTTTGTAGGCAATCTCGATGAAGATGAGGAAGATCCCCGCAACGATGCCACCAGCAACCAGCATGAACACACCTGAGGAGGACAGGTGAGCTCAGGTCTGCGTGTCCTTACATTTACAGGCCGAGCTGTACGGGCAGCTTCAGGATGGCAGCACATTTTACATTTAACAGTCATCGAGATGGACAGCGTTTGGCCTACCACCAATTTGTCGGTCCGTTTTCCTACCTGCCATATTCTCGAAGGTGAGGGTAGCTGGGGCGTTGCTCCTGGAGTCACACTCCTGATACCGAACCCACGTCTTGTCCAGATCCTCCATGAAGCCATTCTCATGAGAGCTGCGTGGAGACGAGAGCGAATCCAATGATCAATTTATAGCAAGATGAGCCCTTTGGACAGTTCCTACCTGAGAATAGCCAGAGAAACGTTCTGTTTCCAAGGACTGTCTTTCCTCATTCCAATCCCGAATCCAGAGCGGAAGAAAAGCTCTCCTGTCGTCACCAGGTCGCATTTCTGTGACGCCTCAAACTCCAACACAGCGCTGTCCCAGATGAATGCGTGAAGTTTACTACAGGGGAGGGGGGGGGGGGGGGAGATGCCTCAGAGGTTGCCCGGAACAACATCGCTCAGGAGCTGACTGGGCAAACGGCCTACTTGTCTCTGACGGCCTGAATGGCCTCAGCAGCGCTCTCGTAGTTGTGCTTCTCCATGTGGCGGTACATGGTGCTCAGCTCCACCTGCCGTCTGAAGTAGATGTCCACCGAGCTCTGCTTCACTGTGGCGTAGATGAACTTATCCGATGGGTTACGCAGCTAAAAAGGTAGAAAACCCCAAAGAACAGCAGAGGATACGAGTCAGAAAGCAATACTAGGCTGGTAGGATAGGCCTACACATACTACTACTACTACTACTACTACTACGTAGCAGAAGCGGGCCACAGCTCACCCTGGGGTCGTTGATGCCAGTGATGCGCTCCTCAGGCCGGTCCAACACAAGGAAGGCTGCCAGGTTGGCAGTATACGAGGCTACGATGATCATAGCAAACCCCGCCCACACCATACCCAGAATCCTGGCTGAGAAACTCCGAGGAGCTCCTAGAGACAGCACCAGATAGGTCAGACAGGGCAGAGAGACAGGCTAGAGGCACAGACAGACAGGCCTGATCACCAACCTTCTCCTATGCCAGAGTTCAGCAACACTCCCCACGAGAACCACATGGCGGAGGACAGGGTGAGGGCGTCTTCTTCTTCTTCTTCACTGTTCACTTTAAACCTTCCGAACGGGCTGCACACACGGACACACGTGGTTGAACGCTCACCGGCTCCACGGTACTGACACTGCTCTTTGAAGGATTCCGCAGGCCGCGGCGTACCTGAACCGGTCTAACAGGTAGAGCATCACTGCCACCACGTGGACCGACAGACCGACTAACAGCCACAGAGTGCTCTGGAATGGCTGCATGAACGAATCCAGAGTGCTGCGAGGGATTTCCTGAACACACACACACACACATCATAGATGTCACATGCTATCAAGAGTCTTTACATGCGAGTAACCAATTCGCTGTTGTCCCAAATTTACACTGGAAATGTCTCAGCTCGCTCCTCCAGTCACGAGACTTTGCTATATATTATATAACGTCCAGAGCTGACCGCGGATCAGTCGGAGGGTGGGTGGACTCTATTGACCCGAATCCTGCTTCCAGGAAGCTGATGAACCGGATCGCTCTGGCCTTAAACGCTCAAAAATATCATACAGACCGAAGGAAAAGAGGCTGACAGGACATCGGCTCAGATTAACTCGCAATAAACAATTTATTCTCATCTGAATAAAGGCGTGACCTGGTCCATCAAGCCCTTCCCCACACTCATTTAACCAATGAGAGCAGAGGACTTTGTCATGTGGCTCTTAGTGAAGCCTTTCGGTCCTCTGCCGGGTTCCCTCCTGGCCTGAGGAGCAGAACCAGGCACAGCGGGCTCCGAGGAGGTGCCGGCTGACCTTCTTGACGAGGATGGTGAGCCCCTGGTACTTGAAGGGCTTGGAGAACTCGATGTACTGAGCACGCTCGTTGTTGATGGTGAGGGGAGCGACGATCATGTCAGCCAGACCTCCCAGCAACTCCCCCATCATTCCGTTCCACTCCTTCTTATTACTGTTGTTCACCTGCGGCAGGAGGAGACGGGAGGTCACATGACTAACGTTGTGTTTATAACAAAAGTTAAGTTGTTGTTTTTTTTTATATTAACTCCTTTCTGTCTACTGGTGTGCTTCAACAGAATCCAGCAGAAGAACCAAAACAATGTTTTCTTAAATGGTGTTGCCATGGCAGCACAACAGATCTCTCACTAAGAAATAGGAAGTTTGATGGTCAAATCAGCAGCACTCCCTGCAGTATCACTTACGTTTGTAGATGGGTTGGTGGAATACGTACTGGAGGTAGTAGTAATACTAACGTCTAGTAGTAGAATCAATCAAAGATGATGGGCTTGTTGGAAAGGAGGTCAAGTTGCCCGGGGCCTCTCCGAGCCAGAAGTCTATGTCTATTAGCGTCCTGATTAGCGTTGCTAACACCAGCGCAAATTTTACTGACCTCATGTCCTGGCGTAAAAACTAAGCGACATGATTTTAAGACAAGTTTCCCGTTTCCGTCCCCCAACGATGTCATCCAGTCCAACATTCCTGCAATGCACCCCCATTATAAAAGCTGAAACCACCCGAAAAGACCCCAAAGATGAAGAAGGATTTAATGAAAACCAGAAGAGACTTAAATTTGGTACCAGTTTAATTTTAGTCACGTTTCTTTGTTAACGTGTTGTGAAGCAGCATGGACCCGTAGAGGTGCCCGTAGAGGGGCCCGTAGAGGGGCGGGTCTGACCTCTGAGCAGAGAATCAACGTGATACCTGATTGGATGATTTTTCTAACTTTTTTATGCATCTCGACCAAAAGATGAATGACACTGTTCTTTGTGTATTTTTTTTTGCATATGCACCGGGATAAATAATAATCCGTGTGTTTAAACACCAGATGCAATGTGAATGTTTAAAGAGAGGGATGAGAGAAAGAAGAAAGGAGATATTCAAAGAGAGGAGGTGATAGTTTCATTTGGAGCAGCTCAGAGAGAGAGAGAGAGAGAGCGAGAGAGAGATAGTAGTGACAAAAATGGCTCTCAGCCTCAACAAGGTCAGAGTCAAGGACAGAGCTGGGGTTGCCGTGGCAACAGACTTGAGTGCACTGGTATTGAATCAGTAAACTGATCACAGACACACCAAATTTAAAGTTAATATATTGGGACTCGGGGACCAAAGCACTGCTGAACACACTTGTACACAAATACTTACTCGCTCCTGCGTGCCAAATTTCCCATCAGCCACCAGGTGAACCTCATAGGTGAAGTTCATGCTCATCGCCAGCTTGATGAGCAGATCGATGCAGAAACCGTAGCAACACTGAGGGACGATGGGCTGACCTGAAAGCACACAGCAACAGGTGGCGTGAACGTTCGATCGGTCAGGTTAAAGATCGATCAATTTAATGTTCCGTTTTCTCCCGATGCTACAAAAAACATGTCAGACAGCAACAGTTGTGTGGGCGGAGTTTCCTCACGCGGGGGTCAGACCTGTTCAGAAATGTGTCCAATAGGAAGACAGAGTGAACACGAATGGTAGCAACCAAGACACAAACATCAAAGACGTTTGAAGGATTTTACATTTACAGGTTTTCCGGGGCAGATGTTCGGTTTAGAGGTCGAGCCACAATACAGATTCTCATCAGAGAATGATCAGTTACAAGAAAGACAACTTCAGAGAAAGGAAACCCCAGCACTGGTACTCCGGTGCCGCACCTGTGTAGGCGTGTGTTTACCTGGGGTGGTCCCGTTGGGTCCGGTACAGATCACCTTCTTGATTAAGACTCCATTGACGGTGTGCTCCTCTTTACACGTCCCGTCAGTCTTTGTTGGCTTCACATAAACAAATGGTTCCTGATGGATTGTCACAATCTGAACACACACAGAGAACAATATGTGGCAATATGTAATCAATAAGTGATCATGTTGTTGTACCCTGTACATCTTTTGCTTGTTTTTTTCCCCATTGTGTACATTTTATATTTTGAAAATCCTGTTTTGTATTTTTGATGTTCAACCTGGACCAGACTCTGATGAGCAGGATATTACCATGTTCCAGGTTCTGGCTCTGGACCAGGTTCTGACTATGGACCAGAATCAGCAGTATCTTCAGGACTGTACCTTTAGTCTAGTCGACATCTGGTAGCCAATGGGCTTCTCTGTCTCTCCTCCAGGCCAGATGATTTTCCTCTGAGGGTTCATTACAACCTGAAACACACCCCGGCTGTGATGTAACGTCAGTCTCACTCTGAACGACTAGTGACATCATCAATACTGCGTCTGTTCAAAGATAGTCGAAGAGGCAGGAGGACGTCCTGCGATGGTTTACGCTCTAAAACACATTCCTCCCAGCTGGGGATTCCCAGAGGACCCAATATAAAACGGTTGACCGGAGACGCCCCCTGATGACATCACCGAAAACAATCACTACTGGATCTGTCAGGTGTATCAGGCCCAACCAGATGTGGCTGGGTGTGAACTGGCGGGACTCCCGTCAGTTACCTGCGATCCGTTGAAGACTCCGACCTGGACGAGGCGACCCGGCTTCTGTTGGTAGTTCAGGATGCTGTAAGTGGCGAAGCGGCGGTCGCCATCGTCGTTGAACTCGATCCGTCCAGTCAAACCATCAGAGTACTTGGATGACATCAGCACCCTGGAGAACCAGTCAGGGAGCAGTACGGTCAGCTCAGTGTCGGCATTGGAGCTGATGACGCCGACTGGGAGCGCATCAAGCTAATAGAACGGGCCTGGACGGTTTATTCAGCGGAGACAACCTGGAGTTGCATGTTTTTATATTTCCATTTGTTGAACTATGACTCAAATAGGAATCGAGTCTTATAGAACCGACTGATATCTGAGCTGAAGCCTCACAGCACCAAGTGAGGGGGGGGGGTTATTCCGAACATGCTTCATGATGTCACGCTGCTGGTCACTACACGCTAATGAGGTCAAGTGCATGTTCATGTGAGGGAGGGGGAGGGTAAAGTCCTGTAACAACCTTCATGGTGCAGCGTGAGTCGAGCATCTTCATTTAAGAAAATGTAGCAAGAATTACCGTGTGTCTGTTCGGTGTGTGCGCGTTTAAGCATTAATAGTAATATCACAGAATCATATACTGTCATAGTGAGAATGGGGATAGTAGTACTACTAATAGTAGTACTAATAGTAGTAGTAATAGTGCTAGCACAGCCAGAGGGGTCTACATACTCCTCCGGATAATCGTGAAGGCATGTCATTCATCTATGTGGCTAAACAAAGTCTGTTGTCATGGAAACAACACTGACGCCGCTGTTGTCAGTACCAAGAATCACCTTGGAGCTTAATTAAATCTCACAGAACGTGTTAATGAAACCTGCTCCAGAGTTGGGCGGCTTCGGGCTCTGTTCATGTGGATCCAGCGTTATTCTTAAGGAACCATTTTCGTACTCGACTGTGGTTGACCTTTGACCTCGGAGGTACCGACCGTTTGAAGAGGGGTCCCGTCCTCCAGATGTTGGTGTTTCCGACGCAGCCCCGTGGAGGCTCGGTGATGTTCTCCTTCTCAAACAGCTCCTGAAGAGACTGAGCCACCACGGCAACGGCATCCGTGATGTGCGCCGATTCGTTCTTACCGTTGATGAGTTGAAGGCCTAGCAGGCCTGGAAAAACACACACACACACACACACACACACACACACACGCACGCACACGCGCACACACGCACACACAACAGAATGTGTCAGACACACAGACACACTTAAATAGGCTGCAAACTGAAGACTGCCCTCGTTCATACACACACCTTAATTAAAACTCTCACACACACTTTAATTTAATTTTACAAATGTAACTAAAAAGGTGCTTCAAACACACACACACACTCACACACACACACACACACACACACACACACTCAGGGCTTCAGGCGACAGGCCAGTGTTCAGTAATGCTAAACTGCATGCTGGGAGTTCACTCTGAGAATAGAGCCGTTTGTCTCTCAGGACAGGCGAAGCGTCACCGAGACATTATGAACGGCGTTTCCCTTCAGCAGAAACCCGTCACACTGCAACGAAAAGTGTCCACATCTGTCCCCTAGGTGACCGACAACTGTCTAGCACTGTTAGCATTCCCCACGGAGAAAATTAGAACAGTTAGCTAACCAGCGAGCTAGCACTTTTAATTTTATCCATCGACCCCCGAGAGAGAGATAATCGGAACTGCTAGCTAATATTTCTGACGCTAAGATGAACAACTGGCTAACACTCTTCGCAATCCCCACTGAAACAATCAAGTCCAATTAACTAAGTTTCCGCCACAAAAATCATAGTTTGCACTTTGCTAATGTTGTCATTTATGAATCAAGAATAGCTGAATAAAACTATGAGACCTGGGCACTGAGAGCAAAGACAGATAACGCGTCCTCACAAACTTTTGAAAACAGTTTTTTACCATTTAAAAATTTAAGCTAAATGGTGCAGAAAACCGATCATTTGTAACCTTTCCAAAATTTTATTAATGTGCAGAATTTAGTTAACTAGTGTCACTAACTAAACTGAATTTGATCTACTGGAGCATAACTTCTTACTTCCAATGAAGAATGCTAACATTTAGCAGAGTGTTGTTCACTGAGCTGAGCACCAAATGCAGAGACATTTTCATCATTGTGTGTCAAGTGTCTAGTGAAGATCAACAACTTTGAAATCCATAATGTCGCAGTTCAGCTTCAGACATTTCTATTGAGGGAATCGTTTAAAAAACAGGCTACGTACAGATACGGGGGGAGGGGGGGGGGGGGGGGGGGCGGACGACAAAAGAACAATCGAACGCATTCCAGGAATAAAAGCCCTGCAGTGACAGCTTCATTCTGAAGGTATGAGAAGTAGGGCACCGATGCACAATGCAAAATATATTTAAAAATAAATATATTTGAAAAGAAACAACCAATAATTATTTTAAATATTATTTGTGTTTAACAGTGGGAATATGCTGACTCTACTGGGCATGTAGAAATAAAGCCAGTAGGTCTTTGCTATTGAACTATTTTACCATTAAAATGAGATCAGACTTCCTGCTGTGGCTGAATACAGTTGTTGTATTTGAACTCTCCTAATTTGTTTTTCAATACAAATACAGGGTAGGCCTTATCATTGATACGATCACTGATAGCCTACTGGTACATAGCACATCTAATTTAGCAGCAACGCAAAGCATTCAAATCATTTCTAAATGTCATTGTACTGTCTAACATTAGTCACAAATAAATGCGCTCTTCACGTTTGATGTCATTTCTTTTGTAAAGCTGGTCTCAGTTCTCCAGCAGAAGCAAAAAAGACTGATTTAATGGATTGATTGGTCAAAATGGTCACTCGTGCTACTGCTAGTGGTTGTCGTGGACCAAGTAAGACCTATGAGGTGTGCTACATCACAACAAAAAGGTTTTAATTCCCTAAACAGAAAACTCGAGCGCCAACAGAAGCAAAACAGCTGAGGACGATTTTCAGAGTGCAGTCTCACGACACGTTTTTGACACATCTGACGACAGATGCGGATGTGTGAAAAAGGTTCACATCACTCGTGCAGCAGCTGGTTGGTGAGGATGTTTTTCTGAAATAAAAACGCCTCGGCAACAGAGCGGGGAGCCAATTACCCAGCAGCCAGAGAGAAGCATCTACAGCATGAGGGCAGAATGTAGTACTACACAACAACATAATAATGATAATAATAATAATAATAATTTTGATAATAATAATAATAGACCCAAAGTCAAATGTTGTGTGCATACTTTTGGTCCTATACTATAGGCAGGCCAACTGAGTAATTGGCTGACAGTATAAACCCCGCCCCCTCTGTGGTAAAGCAGGCTCCATATTGCAGTGGGCAGGGCCTCCTTTGACCAATGGCAAAGGGCAAAGCAAGCAGGAGACAGGAAGCAGCGGCGGCATCTTACCAGTTGTTCAGACACACGTCAAGGTAACCATGGAGACAATAGCTGTTTACAAACCCCCGATTAGAACCCCCCTTAACCCCGCCCCCATCGACCCCCCCTTCCCAGATAGCAGCACACTACAGTCTACTGTGAGGACGGGCAGATGGGCGACACACACTATAGAAGATGAAACAAACAAAAAGATGTTAGACACATTTAAAGCCACACAGTACCAGAGCCAGAAGAGCAGGCGGCGGTAAGAACCTTTAAACAGGTGTTCTTAGACGATGTTTAAACGTTCAACCAATCAGAACCAAGAACCCGGCCGGACACTCGGAAGCTAACTGACAGCGACAGGGATTAGCTTCCGTCATCAGAGAGAGAAAAGAGAGCGAGAGAGAGCAGCCATGTTTCCATCCAGTCAGTTCCTAGTCACATGACGAACAACATACATATTAAACATAGATTTGGCTCCAAGATGTTAGCGGAAACCAAAATCACCTGAGAGAAAACCTACCTGGCTAACAGATTAATTACATTTATGTCTGAGATGTAATCGTTGCTTAGTGACATCATCTGGCTCGTTTTCCTTTGCTTCCTCCGTACCTGGACTCGTTTCAGGGGTTGGGCATTGCTGACAGGAAGCAGATTTTTAAACGTGCAGCATCGCGACGCCCTGATGTCTGAATTCAGCATGAAAGCCTTCGACCCACTGCTACAAATATAGCAACACCGTGTGACAGCAGCTCCTGCTGATGAGCTGCGGCAGCCATTTGTGATTCGGCAGCTGATGGCCAATAAACAGCTTCATCCTGCTGACGGGCTTTTATTCGTCCCGTCAACACTTCGAAACGACTGCTGCTGCTGTTCGCTGAACTGGGATGGAAGCAGAGCTGAGAGAGCGAGAGAAGCCCCCAGAGTGGGGAAGAAGAATGAGGAGGAAGAGGAGCCAATGGCTGGCGTACCATCTGGAGCTTCACTTAGAGCTTTGCCGGTCATCTCGCGCTCGCCGACCAGCCAGACGTAACCGGCGCCGGTCATGTTGAGCTGACGGGCGGCTTTATACACCCCAGCAGCTTCGTCCTCGCTGCAGAAACAAATAAAGATGGATGAAGGCGCAATCAAACAAGGCCCCCCCAAGAAAAACACTCTAAACTGCATGGCGACGCCTTAACGACCATCTAAACATCCTGCAACAGCCTGAATAGCATTTGTTTTTTTATCGTTTTTCGAACAGTATTACGGAACGACAACCGAGCTGCATATGACAGCGTAATCGCAGCCTAGCAACCAGCCACAGCCCTGGCGTCCTGGGACAAACCTGGCAGACAGGATGATGACTCGGGCCTCCAGGTCTTTGGCCTCCAGCAGCAGAGCCGTCAGGTTGGTGTCCTGGCTGAACAGCAGCACCTTCTCCGCCTGAACAACCGCCATATTGAGCGACGATGGGGGGGGCAGCGGCGGTCAACGTGTCGCACGGTAGGACATTGAGAAACACGGCAGAACAAAACACCACAGAACAGATCATAGGACACAAATCATTAGCTCTGACGTGCCAGACTTTCGTCCCCGTCCCACCCAGAAAACACAGTCCCTGCCTCGGCCATGCTCCCTCTCAACCACGCTACGTGTGGGAAGAGGGGGCAGGGCTAAAAGATGGAGGTCTGCTCAACTGAAAGAAAACTCAAAGCTCTACAGAAAAAGGGGCAACAAGTTGTGTGTGGTGTGGTGGCACATGCAAAGTTTCAAGACTCCAACCAACCAATCAGGAACGTGCATGTTAGAGAGCTCTGATGCAATCGCAAATTAATAATAATAATAAATAAAATAAAGAGTCAAGTGGAGAGAAGAAGGAGGAGTAGGGAGGCGGGGTGTTCGGGAGGAAGGAGTGTAGTGAGAGGATCCCGGTGGGCGCTGTCCCTCATATCTGCAGACAGAGCCAAGCCTCAGCCTGGCTGCATGCAACCCTTCACAGGGAGGAGGAGGAGGAGGAAGAGGAAGGGCGTCTCTCCTGCAGGTGTAAACCCATTCTCGTTGTGCAGGAATCATGGAAAACCAAAAGAAAGAAAGAAAAAATGTGCCACCAGGATAATAGTGTATCTCTGGAGCAGGGTTGGATTCTGGGTGGGCGGGGCTGGCTGGTTCTTGGCTACTACTGGGCGAGCTCAGAGATTGGTTGGGCGGCGTGCATCATTTCACCATGCAAGTTGATACCTTGGGTGTTCTCCTGAAGTCAAAGTTCTGTTGGTCGAGGTTGTCATAGTTCCTGATTTTAGTCTGATGGGTAATGTACACAGAGAAAATATGCAGACACAAAAGAAGGTTACAGACAGTCAGAGAAAATGGAGGCCAATAAAGCATCCAACCAATGAGAGTGTGTTTCTTGAGCCGGTTCAGGAGGCTGACGGGACGCCGGAGCACGCAAACACGTCACAGACTGTCCACCTGTCTGTCCACCTGTCTGTCCACCTGTCTGTCCACTTACACTTACTTAATATTTCACAGTTGGGATTGCGTAATTTGTTCATCACTGCTAACTATTAGCATGCTATAAATCTCAGCAACGTCTCATCTTCAGTTCCGATGACATTAGCTTAGCATGCTACTGAGTTGTTTGCATTATTAGTGTAAAGTCGACTGCTGGACGTGGTAGAAATATTTTAATTACATTTCAAATGTTTCCTTTCTGTATTTTAACACTGTGTAAAATTCGGTTTATATCCTCCGCTATATTTAGTTTGGGGGGGATAAATATAAACCTGAAATGCTGTGAACATGACAGCGTTTTATTTTTAGAGAAGACGGAGAACGAAGAAGCAAAAGCCAGCTCTGATCATTTCAACATTTCACACCCAATCACACGAACAATATTAATAAATATATGATGGCACCACAGGGAGCCAGAACTAAAAATAACATCTGATTTTACATGTTTTAATCTCTTCATGTTCATTTATTCCGCTGTTTCTTTATATCCATGACTTCTGCACCGTTGACTTTCACCTCAGGTTGTTAGCATGATAGCATGACCTGGGAACCTTTTATATCAAAATGCCAGCATAATGTCACGAGCTCGCTAGGACATGTTAGCGTCCATTCTGTTAGCACGACATAAGATTTGACCTCAGCCTGTTAGCATCTTGACCTACTCTATTTTGGACCAGTTAGCAACATCTGTCTGTTATGTACCGGTAAGAAGCTAACGTCTTCAGATGTTGAGTCGGTGAAGTGTTTGTCAGTCAGCAGACTGATGTCACAAACCCGTGCGAGTTGCAACGAGGTTTAAATTTTACTGGCGGATGGAACCGAGCTGAGACTTTGCCCCACAAAAAAACGTCCTCTGATGTTAAACTGCTGTGACGGCAGAGTGTCCCATTAGTCCTCCACTCTTCCACTCTAAATGTTAATCTCATTAAAATTACATCCTGAAGCGAAGTCTCAGATCAGCGCGCGCGCACACACACACACACACTACTTTAAAAACCCTCACACTGGTTCTATAAAGCTATCTAAATGAAACTTAAATGTTTGTATTAGTTTCAGAGCTTTTTCCTAAATATGTAACGTTTAACTTTCGTGTCTAACTTTGGGGACGTTTGAAAGTTGCTTTGTCCACCAGTGATGCCTGTAAATACATCCTTATTCCAATAGATCAGTTGATCTATTGTGTTTACAGACAGTTTTATCTCCGTTGTCTCCACAGAGTCGACTCCAGTGTAGCAACGGCCTGCTGTGATATTCATCAATACTTCATTATAGATGCTTAATTCAGAAACAATATTACACGCTGCAGTTCTGTTCACCTACTTTAATGTGCTGTAATATTCATGAGTCTCACTGTGGCTCGTCTCTCCATCACAAAGCCACATCATAACTTCTGGGGTACCCGCTAACTTTAGCCTTAGCCTATTATTATGACGACATCATTAACGATGAGCACTAGCATTAGCACGACATCTTGACCCGTTAGCTTTAACGTCAGTCTGGTAGCATGATTATCATGATGCATTACTCTTAACCTTAATCTATTAGCATGACGTCATGGCCTGCTAGCTTTAAAATGAGTTTGTTAGCATATTATTGTGAACCATTAGTTTTAACTTTTTTATATAATATTCTGACCTTTTGGCTTTAATCTTTTAATCATTTAACATAAAGAAACAACTTCTTAGCCTTTCCTTAGCATATTAGCATAACATCATGCCCTGATAGCATTCAAATTAATTTTTTAGCATGTTATAATCACTTCTTAGCTTTCGTCTATTCGCATATCATGGCCTCATCCTACTAAAATGAAGGATCTGATACCGATTACAAATAGTCTGTCTTGTTTTTCGCTCCTGATGGCGATCTGTCCATCGCTCTGTCTCTATCTGTCCTGTCCTTCATCCGTCTGTGACGAGGTTGACGGCTGCGATGCGTTTGCTGGTACTCCAAGGCTCCTTTAGTGTTGAGGCGATGAGAGGCCAGAAAAGAGACGGAGGTGAAGAACTGAACGATGACGCGGACAGACGGACTGACAGGGGGAGAGACAGGTCTGAAGGAAAAGTACATTTAAGAGAAAAGAATCAAAAATGAGAAGAAGGAAATAAATCAAACCTCCACCAAGACTTGACACAAACGTTAGAGACCGAATAAGAGGCACGAGACACAGGTTCTCCAGGTCGGAGCAGCGGATGCTAAGAAAACGATGACAACAAAAAGCATCACTGTTGATGAACATTCAACATTTACATGCACATTCGTGTCCGAGCCTGTTCTGGATCACATGCTAACGTACCGCCCAGAACACAGCCGGTCCGGAACACTTCATAAACCGACCGTTAGCAGCTGCATCACTGAGGCACACAGACCGTGCTGCAGCGGAGACGGATCAATCAGCGGTGATTTGACCCCGAGCTCAGGGGCAGGAGGGAGCGAGAGAATGAAACCGGTTCATTCTGAGCTGACTGATCTTTATTATCGTTGTTGTTAGGACAGGAAATGGGAAGGAAATGTTGGCGGTTGACATGGGGATCCGAAGAAGCTGCTCAACGTGGAGATCTAGAATCTGTTTGGATAAAGTTAGACATGTGACCATTACAGCCAAAGAGAAAACTGCTGCCGTCTGCTCTCCTCCATCAGCTCCAAGTTCAAATGGGAGCTGATGAGGATGTTGGCACTCTTACTTTGAAATAAAAGGTGAAATGAGTGGAGAATTGACATTCTGATCGTGTGATTGGCCGAGTCCTCATCACGTGATCGCTTGTCGAGGTGTGTTGGGAACCCTCCCATCATGCACTGGGGTAAGAGTTTCATTTGTCTTGCTTTTTGTGATGTTATTGGTTTTATCTTAACAAGACTTAATACTTCCATTCAGTCATCTTATTGATAGGCTTGGGTTTGAATGATTGTTGTTACGGTAACATGTCATATATAATACATCTGCTGCTATCTTGATAAAGCTATCAATAAACCAATCAGTCTTGGTGGAGATTTCAAAAAATTTAAAACAAAGGAACACAAAATAAATAAAAGAGAAGCTGCTGATGGCGGGATGATGGAGAAGTGATGGAAAGAGGAAGAGGAAGGGTTGAGTGGAACCTGCATTTATGAGGGGGTGATGGGAGGATGATGGAGGGATGACGGAGGAGTGATAAAGAGAGAGCAGTTTCAGGCCTTCAAACGTGTTGAAAAAATCCAAGAAACCTCAACAAGAAAGGAGAAGAAGAAAGCAGGGAGTAAGAGGAGTAATATGATGAAGGGGAGGAGTAAGAAGCTGAGGAAGAGGAGGAGATGAATGAGGAAGGGTCACACCTATCGCTTCACACCTCCTCTTCATTATTGGCCTGTGTGAGCTGCTCCTCTCCTCCTTAAAGGACATCTACTGCTCCATAAACTCCCTCTACAGGCGCAACCGGAATGCGATTGGCTTGATGTCACATGACCTCAAGCCAGCTTGTGATTGGTCGTTTGGTTTGCAACATTTAATGCCGTTGTTAGATTTACTCAGGTTCCAGATTAGACACTGAGAAACTGCAGTCTGACAGATGGAGGTGAGCCGACACACACACACACACACACACACACACACACACACACCTGTGTGTCGTGTGCACGTGCGTTTTGATGCCGCTCACCTTGGTCTCCCTCTCCTCCAGCAGCGTCTCCAGTCTCTTCTGAGCGGCTCGCCCTTCGTGGTCGTCGCTGACGATCAGGATGATGTGGTTCCACCGGAACTCTCTCATCAGGTCGAACCAGACTTGAGCCTGGTGGGAATACGGAGGCACCGTCCTCAGGAACGACAGGTGGATGCTCTGAAAGGGGGAGGGGCTAGTTAGCGACAACCATCCTGGGAGCACCGCGGCGGCGGCGGCTCGACAGATCGTTCGGAACATTTGTAAATACCGACACCAATGCGCTTCAATTGAACCGATCTGACAGGAAGAGAAACCACTGAAAACAGGTTTGAGCGTCGTCGGGAGGAAGCAGTTGCCATGGTTACCTTGTCAGAGTAGATGGACATGCGCGTCGTCAGGCCGACCACAGGGATTCTGTAGAAACCGGCGGTGTAGGAGACCGGGGTCGGAGTCAGGTGGTCATTGGACTGAGGAGGGTGGCTGACCAGGATGGCATACACCTGTAGAAGAAGAAGAAGAAAGGAAAAATAGAGAAGAAGAACGAGAGATGTGCTGATGTTTACGTATGAAAAGCTCCGCGGGGCTAAAAAACAGGCAAATAAGGAAGAATGAAGCAACAAATTCTGAGATGCACACCCAGAAAGAACAATGGAGCGGTCACAGAGGAGAACGAGGTTCCAAATGAGGAACCGAGAGATGCAGCAAAGACAAGAGGGTGGGAGAGGCAGAAGAAGAAGAACGCTGACAAGGAGGAAGAAGAGGAGAAAGAAGGAATAGGACAAGAAAGAGAGATGAAAGGAGCCAGCGAAGATGAGAGAGGAAGAAAAACAATAAGATCAGTGGAGGTACGGCGAGTCGGGTATTTTCACACGCCGGTATTTATACTTTTACTCTGCGAATAATCTGAATACTTTCATCACAACTGTGTTTGTGAGGTAGAAATAATTTAGACATGTCCCAGCGGCCTGGTGCGTGTGTGTGTGTGTGCGTGTGTGTGTGCGTGTGTGTGTGCGCGTGCGCGTGTGTGTAATCCACCCATCCCTCCTCTGGGAGGATGGCCGGATTACATCTCTGTTTCTGCAGCGAGCGAGAGCGTTAATCTGACGTCCAGCGCCGCCATGTTGGCCTCCTTTCCAACGTTACGGGAGGATCTGGGATGATCTCCGCTCCTCTTCCTGTTCCTCTTCCTGTCCTCCGTGAGCCGAGTTCAAACTCGGACCGTTGGGAGGATTCGTGCTCGCTGACATCCTGAATGATCATGTGACCACCTGCTGAAGGCGGCGCCGTTTTGACATTTGAAATCTTTTCTGAAAGAATGTCTGAATTGGAAATTTTCCTCTAATTTACAGGTTTATGCTAAGCTACGCTAATCGGCTACTGTCCGTAGCCTTTTCTCACAACTTCTGTGAAAATGGTAACAAATAAAAATACTTTTTTTAAAGGATCAGTTCCAACTCTTCTTTAAAGTTCTCATGGGAAGCATGAATCCAGCTTTGAAGCCGGCGGGGTCGGGGACAGGTGGCGCCCTCACCTGGTTGGAGATCAGGTCCTCGCAGACGGACAGCGCCATCTGGATGGCGTTGGGTTTGTGCGTCACAGAGATGGCGTTCATCTTGAACTTCTCTTTTCCGTACAGAGCGTTGGCCTGGCTCACCGCCTCTTTAAACACCTGCTCGTAGCGCTTCTGGCTCAGGACGGCGCCGATGTTCACCAGCCGGGGCTCGCAGCCGCCACGGGCCACCGAGCAGCACTGCAAGATGGCGAGGAGGAGCACGCCGCGGAGCTCCACTGAGGAAGAGGAGAAAGAGAGGAAGAGAGGACACACATCGTCAGTCACGGGAGCAGCTCTGGGAATTTTAAAAGCGTACGTTGAGAGCCCAGCCCAGCGTGTTAGCATGCTAATATTAGCATGTGCCAATGCTCATTGATTTTTTCAACGTCACCCCCCCCCCCCCCCCCCCCGCCCCCGCCATGCTTCCTGTCGGGACATACCACTGATCCATGGCGCCCCAGAACAGAACCACAAACCTTCTGGGTCTGATCTAGATGGTTCTGAACTGGATCTTCTGGAGCCCGGATGTAGATCTGGACCTAAACTGGGACTGAAGGTTGGCTGGGTGTTTGAACTACGACCCGTAGATGGTGGTGATGATGATGATGATGACGATGATGAGACCTTTGAATGTAAAGTTTGTGTTTTTAGCCCGAGGTCAAACAGGGATCCGCCCCTTTTGTAACTCCCTCACTTTCTAACACTAACTCCGCCCCGTTTTTCCAGGAATTCATCACGTGACACTCCTCCCGAGGTTCAATAAAAATCCGTCCAGCTGTGACGTCATCCAGCCAGCAGACAGACACGCAGGTGAAAACCTTTTCCTCTGGCTGTATGACGTCATTTTAACAACAGGTGATGACGAGGCGGCGCTAATTAATGCAGATTGATTGATTTTTAATGACATCACGAGCGCCCGATAATAAAAAGCAACCGGTGACTTACTGTTGAAAACGACACCGGACACCGGCGCTGAATTCCGTCACAGAACCGGGTTATCGGTCTCCTGTTGATCGATTCCAATCACGGTGCGCGTGTTCCCCGGTCCAGCCCGGTACCGTCAGCGTGCGGTCGTCCGGTCCCAGACTCAGGTCCTGAAGGTTAAAGGTGTTCGGTTGATCGGTAATTAATCAACGTGAGTCTGAAGCGGCGACAATCTCCGGCTCCGGTCGTGATTTCTTCCATCGATTATCGATTTGTCATTGATGGCTGGACGGCTGGCACTGTTGATCCGGTGTCCGGTTGAATCATGACGTCAATCAAGTCAATCAAACGTTAACGATCGGTTCTGGTTTTAACGGGCGCTCTCCCGGTGATCGGTCCGTGCCCGTTCGTCGGTGCTCAGATGACCTGATGCTCACGAGCCCCGCGGTCCGTCCTTGGATCTCGGACTCCCGCTCCCGGAGAGATGAGAAGAAGCGCGCGACCGCGGGACCGCGCGCGCGCAGAGCCTCTCTCTAGTGTTTACAATGAGGCGACGCGTGCATGTGCGCGCGATCCGAATCATCGCATTAATCTTTATTTATTATCAGTGATCAATTATATCTCGCCCATTGACTGCTGGGATTGGCTCCAGCTTGGCCCGTGACCCGATAGCGGAATAAGCGGTTAGAAAATGAAATGATCAATTATAAATTAATTTAATGGTTTTTTTTTATTAATTAATGTCATTAATAATATCAATAAAACTTTAATTAAATAAAGCCTAAGAGACTGATTCAAACAAAATAGCAACAAACCAATTTAAATAAAGGTTTAGAATGAAATAAAGACATAAATGAATGATTAAAATGACTAAATATCAAACGTCACCACTAATAAGGTTTATGTATATATTTATATGTATGAGTGTATTATTTATCTTATTGTATTTATAAGAATAAAGGGCAAACATGTCATGTGACCTCAAACCAGGACCATCACACTGACGTACCGTTTTTGGAGGGTACCCGCCTCACCTGCATGTCACAGATACCAATCAGACCTGTTTACCTGTGGAATGGTCCAATCAGATTGTTCCGCCTCATTCCTGACACGAAGTCAAGGTTTAAATAAGGTTTTGTTAATCATCACAATTTGTCGTCTCCTTCTTGGCATTATATTGAACACCTCATACACTACAGGCATGCACGGTTGCTACGGCGATGTGGACTTAGTGCCAAGCCCTACTGTGGTTGCCAAGGAAACAATCATCTCTAACACTGATTTCTCCCTCTGCTCGCCAGATTTACTAATTCACACATAAACACATGGTGTCGCAACAGATGGTGTGTTTACATTAGTCTAGAAACTGGACCAGATCCAGAAAATCAACCTGCCTCTGGATCAGTTTCTAATCGTCCAATCAGAGCGCTCCACACTCTGTAGGCCTGTAGGTAACAGTGAACTTTGTATATCTTTATTTTGGGGAATGGATACAGATCTGGTGTCATATATAGGATGTATGGTCATTTCTATAGCAATAGCCTCTGAGACTCATGGGTAATGTAGTCTGTAGGGACATGATCCAGGAGAATCTGCACATCTAGCGTCGCTTCCCTTCTATCTCACAGAAGTGTCTTCATGATGCCTTCACCATCTCAGCTGTGAACAGGAAGTAGGACACGTACGTATGACCTCACAGCTTTATTTCTCTGGTGTCATGACGACAGAGTTTCCTTCAGCTTTCAGGCCAGTGGTCTACACACACACACGCACACACACACACGCACAGTGATGGTGTTTCTGGCTGAGTGTGTGTTGCTGCAGACAGTGATGCATGCTGGGAAGTCTTTGTAGGTGTGTGTGTGTGTGTGGGACTCGTAGCTTCATAGCCTGAAGCTAGCAGAGCTGCTAAACCATGAGAGATTTCCAGCTACTGGTACCAGTTTACTGGTTTACTTGCTAATATGATACCAGGGCAAGCGGAATACACACTGGACAAGTCACCAGTTCACGGCAGGGAATACACCCTGGACAAGTCACCAGTTCACGGCAGGGAATACACCCTGGACAAGTCACCAGTTCATGGCAGGGCCACACAGAGACGAGCAGGCGAGTTTCGAACGACCATGAATTCAATATTCGTGTATTTAATTTAGTCCCAAATAACCGTTTATCCTCAAAGAATCGATCTCAGATGAAAACTAAAAGTGTGTGGATGATGATGATGATGATGATGCGTCCTCTGCTGCCCTCTGCTGGCAGATGCTTGAAACTGCTCTGAAGTCACTCCATGGCGGTGCGTTTAAAGACACTCTGACATCTGACGACGTTTAATTCGTAAAGGACGAAGCTGACTGAATTATAACAGATTCTTGACCTGATTGAATAAAGTATAAATCAATGATTTAATAATTGCCTTCCTCGCCACCATCGTTGTGCTGCAGGTCGTTTTCCGCCAGTCAAACGTCTCTTCTACATCATCTTCACCATCACGTTCTTGTATGGCGAGTCCTCCCTCTGTTCTTCTTCTTCTTCTTCTTCCTCCCCCCGTGGCTGTTCCTCTCTGTCTTCTTCGTTGGTGCTCTCTGTAACAGAAAGCACCCTCTGCGGCCGCTTGGGCACGGCGTAGTCGTCCGCCCGCGGGTTGTACGGGTACTCGTGACCTTTAGGGTCGGCAGCCGTGCCCATGATCCTCCAGGCATGTCCTCTCACCTCCGCCGGGTTGTCGTACAAGTAGGTGGGAGGAGCCTGTGCGCAGCCCTCAGGTTCGTCGTAGATGTGATCCAGCTTTCCATACGCGGCCTCAATGGTTCTGATCTTCATCTCGTCGATGCTGTCGTAGAGCGGGTCCGGCTCAGGGGTGTGACCCTGGTGGGAGTTGAGGATGTTCGCCATCGCATTGGTGGCCATGGCGTCGAAGGGGAGGGAGTACTCCGGCTCCTGTGGGGCGACGGCAGAAGTGCAGGAAGGAGATCCGCCGCCGCCGCCGCCTCGCTTCTCTCGCTTGGCGACTCGCTCCTCGGCGGTCGGTTCAGTGATCTGGGAGTACGTCTTGTCCAGGTTTGGGCTCAGTTTGGGGCTGGAGGCGGGGCCCGGATCAGGACCGGCGTGAGGCAGGGGGAAGCTGGAGATGGTTTTGACCTGATTCTTACGGGGGACAGGGACGCCGCGAGTGTCCAGAGTCAGACTTTTCACGGCGGTCAGCGTCTTGTCGACCGGCGTCTCCAGGCAAGCCTGAGGACAGAGATGCAGCCAATCATTGATCGCTTCTATCAATCATCGCGTTTGACTGAAATTGTGCAGCAGATGTTCAAAGCCAGTAATGACATTTAAATTTTCCTACCAGCAGGGGGCGATGCTGCTGTTGATGCTGGCAGGAAGTGGAGCCCGGATGTGAAGGTTCTGTCACCAGACTGTACACGCCGCCAGCCGTCTGCAGACAGACAACGTCTCATGACGGTCGGGAACTTAAATCACATGATCCCGGGTCGGACCAGAGCGACAGGTGACCTGTGACCTGAGCTCACCTGAGCAGAGGGGGGTTGTGGGATATGACCCCGAGGCTGAGGCAGCACCCTGCTCTGGATCGGCGGCAGGTTGCCGGGTAGTGAGGGCTGGCTCAGGTCCTGGGGGGTCTCTGGACTCACTGGGCCCCTGGCGGAGGGCTGCCTGTGGGGGACAGAGATCCGCTTCATGTTGATGGCGGCTTCCACGGCCTGGAACAGGACGTTTCCCTGTTTGGTGTCGAATTCGAAACTCCCCTCGCCGGAATCGCACCTCCGCCCGGCTTCGAAGGAGAAGGTCGACTGAAGGAGATGAAAAACCCACCGGTAACCATGGTAACTGGGCCTGAAGGGGAGTGCATCGAGGAGGGTTACCTTGTCTCGTCCGAAGCGCCGCAGGTATCTGTACGGCCAGGTGAGCGCGACGTCTCCTTGGTGATCGATCAGCAGAAGAGCATCCGCGTCTACTCGCAGCACGCCGTCTCCTTTCAGTCGGCAGCGACTGGACGCTTCTGTCCTCCGGACGCTCACCTTGAAGTCACGCACTACCACACACACACACATTCATCACGGCATCACCATGATGACATCGTGATTCGAAAACCAAACGCTGATCCATTGATCAGACATTTAGATCAACTATCGACATCATCAAATATTTGATGAGGAACTGATGCAGCTAACGGCTAGCATGGTAGCGTGACGCCCCTGAACAAGCCCCTCCCACCCACAGCCTGGTGGGCGGAGATGAATCAGGTGACAGTAACCTCTATAGAGCATCCTCCACTCCGAGGGGCAGCCGATAGTATTGTGCTAGAAATATACTATGGAAAAGGTAACCAGACTTAGACTCATCTTCCTAGAAAAGAAAAAAACCTTTTAACAAAATATATTCAGAGAAGCAATCACGGGTTGTGATGAATATCGGTCGCCGGATGGATTGCAGAACGATTAAATGTAAAAACAATAAAAGTTATTCTCAAATTAACTTGTCTGAGAGAAAATGTCAAATTCCAAAGTTGATAAAAAAAACATGTGATGACGTTAAATTGACGATGACAGCGGTTAGCATGTGAGGAAACCACACTCAGACTGTGTGTGGGTGGGTGTGTGAGAGTGTGTGTGTGTGTGTGTGTGAGGATGTGGTGAAACAGAAGCAGCTTCACATCATGACCTCAGTCATACACCAGTTGCACCAGTAACAACTGTGGTACTGCAGCACTCGTACTATAGTTAGTATGTCTGTCTACAGCCCTTGTTGCTAGGTGATAACTTTTTTAAATTGTTAATTACTTAAAATCAGTAAATCAAGTGATGATGTCACTCAGCGAAGCTCAGAATGATAAACAACAATCAGCCATTATTTACAGTCAGACGCTGAGTCCATTTGATCGTCCTGAGTTCTGCGTGACCTTTTGACCTGATGACATCATCATCATCGCTACCATCTTCATCTACAGACACGGTCAGCTCAAACCGGCAGAGAGACAGAACAGCAGAGCCAAACCGGTGGAGGAAGAAACGCATCATCATGTTGACACACAGGAAGTTTGTCCCGCGGAGATACACGCTAGCGCGTGTGTGTGTGCGTGTGTGTGTGTGTGTGGACGACCTTAGCGCACGTGTGCTATATTTAGCCTGGAAACAGAGGAAGTGGGGTTTGGTTGGCGGTGTGACAGGAAGTTGTGAATGAAGGTGTGAAAACTGCTGCAGAAACAGAACAACTTGATGAGCAGAAAAGCCTCCAGACAGACAGACGGGTAAGCACCTGTCTCCCTGCCACTGTACAGGGAGTTGTCTTCCATTCCTTCGTCTTCATCGCGTCTCTTTCGTCTTTGCAGGCTGCCTCGCTTCACTTTGTGCTCCATCCAGCTCACCTAGACGAAACACTCCGGGTTCATCTGGTGGCTTTAAATGCAAGGTCACATGACTGAGCAACCAGGAAGTAAATCGGGAGGAGCCGCCTTCGTCACACAAACACACCTGAGTTGTAGTTTATGATGAGACAGGCATCTTTCAGTGTCTGTAATTCTCTTCACAAACGGTTCACAAAACCATAAAATAAGGTTCATAATGTTTTTTTTTAGTCGGTGTTTGTAAGTCGTGGATCTGTCGGGCTTAATATCTGATGTGCGAGACGGGCGTCGTCGTCGGATTAGCTGTCTGTAGGTTTGTACTTCCGGTCACATGGCCAGAAAGAGGAAGTGGAACTTTGACTCAGCACCATCGGCCGTCCTATCATCCTATCATAAGCCCATTAAAAAAACAAACATTGCAGCTTTTAAAGTGAAATTTCAATATTGTAAATGTTTTCGTTTTGAACAGATCCTACGTCAATCCTGCAGGATCGGTGTCATTTCCATGACAACCAACTCAATTTAGCCATCGGGGAGATGAAGGAGACGACACAGAAAAAACAATCTTCAGCTCCAGTCCAACGGGAAAAGTCATTTTGAAATATTTGACACTGATTATTATTCCTCTGGATGTTTTCAAACTTTAAAATACTGTCCCGTGTGGAACTGATGTTAGCAGGAAGCTAAGTTTGACCTGAAAACAGGTGTGTGTGAGTGTGTGTGTGTGTGTGTGTGTGCGCGTGCCTACAGGGAAGGCGATCTCACACAGTTTGTGTGTCCACTCGTCCAGCTGTTGTCTGTCTGCCGCGAACACGTAGATCTTCTCCGTGGTCTCGATCAGGAAGGGCCCCGTGTCTCTGGGACAGCCGTCCATCTCCACCTCCGACACCCGGATGCAGTCCGCCAGACGGATCACCTCGGTGGCACAGCGGGAGCAGAGCGGGCCGTCAGAAACCACGAAGCGCCGCGGCCAATCGCAGCGGAGCAGAGCAGGGCGGCCTCTACCTTCTTGTGCTCGAGCTGTTTGCGTAGATATTTGTCATTCTTCTCCACACTCCCTCCATCTTTACACTCAAAGAACTCCAGCCTGGAAATGGAACAGGAACTTTCTCTGTACAGGATGCACCACACTCGCTTCCACTTCTGCGGAGACACGGTGAAGTCGGGATTAGCGTGGAGTACTATAGTACTACTAAATACTTTCATGCTTCTTTTCCAGCAAGGATAAAAATGTAATACCTGTACTTGCAGTGGAGTATTTACTACTTGTGTAATAATTCTAATAATGTAAAGTTACACACATCCACATGTGTTAGCATTAGCATCAGCGCGGCTGTTAGCACCCCGTGTGTTGATGTTGGTGTCTGTACCTTTCCAAATCGCTGCTGCTGCAGGTAGAGCATCCCCTGCTTACTGACGGACTCCTCCATGATGAGGCTCCCCTCCTTCCACACCTCCTCCCCCACCTACTTTCTTTCTCTTCCTCCTCCGGCGTCTCCTCTTCTCCTTCAGTGGTGTTTTTAGTCTTTCTCTCCTCTATTCCCGCCTCTTTCTATCTCTGGTTTTCGACTCAGTTCTCCACTTTGAAAGGTTTTCAGCGTCTCCTCCTGCTGCGCTTCACCTCCTCATTGTCGGGCTCCTTCCTCCTCTCTGTGGCGACGACGCAGAGAAATGGTGAATGTGTCATCTGTTTCCTGCCTGTTACGACATCTAATGCAGAACAAGGCAGCCGTGCACATGTGAACCTCCACTTTTCGTCCTCCATGTCTCTTTGTCTTTTAATGATTCTGTCTCTCTCCTTTTTTTAGTTTTATCTGTTTTTCCACCCGTTTCTTTACACAGTTTTTGCTTCTTAAGAATTTTTGCCTCCCCTGCTGGAGAAAAAGTCTGTTTCTAACAAAAAAAAACAATACAAGTACTGCACAACAAATCCTGTAGGGTGTAGTATAGTATGATCGGTGTAGCATAGCATTTCATAGTATAGTATAGTCCAGTAAATTACAGTAGTATGGTAGTATGTATGCTGGGTGTAGCAGATATTAGATATATCTGTATACTAATATATATAGTAGTTTGCAATATAATGTCTTTGACTTTATTTGAATCAGTTGGTTTAACTTCTGTCTTGGTGTTGAAAATGTGTTTTTCTTTAAAAAAAAGTTTTATAAATAGATATTCCATTTATTTAAAAAAAAAAAAAAAAAAAAATCCTGACTTTACCTGAAAAATTACTTTGATTTGGAAGATTCTGAGAGATTGAATTTGCAGAGACCAGCTTCGTTTATTGGAGACGAGAACACAGATATTGACATTTATATCAGTTCCCTTTCTCTTCGCTCTTCATCCCTCCATTTCCTGCTTCCCTCCTGACTGATGGCAAGCGGCTGTAGGTGTCGCTCCAGTAGGAGACGTACTCTGATCTCAGGTCGTATCTGAAGAGACAGCTTCAGTCAAATACAAGCAATAAAACCAGCCAATACTGCAGCATTACTACACAGTATATGCCGCATATATGCTACTTAACTAGACTGTAGAAAGGTGCCGTAGAATGCAGTACCTGATGGAGGACTTGTCGATCTTGCTGTTGATGGTCAGGTAAGGCCGGTGGTGTTTTGTGAAGGCCGGCCAGGGAACTGGGACTCTACTCTCACCGTCATTGGGATTACTGGGCAGGAGGAGAGTCGGAGATTACACCAGTATAAAACGGGCCCGACCACTTCATTTCAACTCCATCTCTTTTCACCATTCTGCTCTACAAGCCAGATAAAAACTGTTGAAGCAATCAGACCAGTTTAAAACAATTAAGAACAACTTCCAACTATTTCAATAAAATTTAATGAGGATAGATCAATTCAAAGTAGTTTATTACAGGTAGATATAAACACACAGCTAGCAATATCTCTAATGAGGTCACACCAGTGTAAATCTTTCTGGATTTTACCCGGTCCTGGCGAAGTTAGTCCAATATGCAATCATGTACTGGGACAGGTCTCGGTGTCGGGGGAAGTAGACGATTGGGGTGGAGAAGGGTTTACCAAACAGGTACTGGAGGTCCTCGATATGCTCCGCCTCCACCCAGTGAGGGAATCCTGGGATACGAGTCTTCATATTGAACAGGTAGGAGTAGGTACGGGCTCCACTGAGGGACAAACAACATGTGGTCATGTTGACTCTGACACACATCATGAATAAAGTTGTGTGTCAGACGACACACATGCTGATGGCCAGAATGTTTCTGAAGACTAAAGAGGACAGATATCCCTTTTCAGAATTATCAGGAAATGACTGGACCAATAAGAGAGGAAGACAAGAGGCAACACTTCTGCAATATACACCCATTACAAAATCTAAAACCACCCAAGATTGCCCCAAACTCAGTTTTCATGAAAATAAGCCGAGATATCAAAATGTGAACCGGTTTAAAGTTTTAATCGTGTATCTATATTAAGGTGTTGTGAAGCAACAAGCCTTGAAATAAAAGTCATTTAAAAAATATTAAAACATTTGATAGACTTTTGTGAACTATTTTATTCTAAAACTAAAAACACTCAAATCAACATGAACTTTAAACCACGGCTGACCTGGCATTGTTGGCGTGGAGCTGGAGGGCAATCTGCGTGGGCACCAAAAACAGGAAGTCTGTCTCTATGTCGGCCACTGTCTTCTTCACCACTTCTGGATTTGGAGTCAGCCCCCAGTGGGAACTGTAGACGCTGTAGGCTGAGTCAGCAGCTGCGTTCCCTTTCTCTTTCGTCAGACTAGCCAGCAGGTACTTCACCTCATATCTGAGCAGAGCAGTTCAACATTTCTCATTTTCTTCACATCAGAATTCACTATTTTAAGCTAAGTTAAGCTAACCACAATGTAAAGCTGTAGGATCTGGAGGTTCTGGATGAGAGGATTTCACTTACCTGACCACTTACTGAGATCAACAGCTACAAACACTTTGTTGTCATCTGCATAGTGACGACATCTATATTTTACAGACATATATATAAGGACTTAAAAAGCAGTGGGTCCAGAGCCGAGCCTTGTGGGATACCAAATGAGTTGTTTCGGCTTGCGGTGGCATCAGACCGATATGTTCTCTACTTCTGAATTAATCAGAATACTTTGATAATCCCATCGGGAAATTATATCAGATCATGTAATATATATATATATATATATATTTAATATTTATATATAATATATATATATATATATATATATATATATATATTACATGATACACATTATATAAGTATGTGCAGGGGCCGTCGACTTTACAACCACACTGGTCTGTAATTTATTTGTCGGTTTACGATGTGTTTTTACAACATACTGGAAAGCGAGCGAGCAAATGAAATGTACGACAGTTTCTGCGTTCTCACCCACGATGTCTACCAAGAAGAAATAGTTTCTTTCTACTCATCATTTTCAGTATAATATACTTACGGCGAATTACGACCAAGTCGGTTTACGAAAAACACTTCTGACCCAATTGTGGTCGTAAGTCGACGACTCCCTGCCATTCCGTTTATAGGAGTGGAGATTTGAGTCGGAGTTTCAGCCTGAGCTCTCTAGCGATGTCACGTCGTCAGTCCTGGCAGCTGGGTGGTTCTGTCAGCACTCACTCAGTGGTGGCATTTCTCATGTTGATTGAAGGAACGTCAACTCCAGCAAAAATGTGTCCGTCCATGCTGTTGATCCCGGCCAAGTAGTCAAACTGCGCTGCATTGTGGAACAGTCGACTGGGCTCGTCGGGGATGAAGTCACCATCGATCACCGGCGCAAATTCCAGGAGATCCATGGCCACGCCTGCCGAAAGAACAGAGACACTGAGAACCTTTCCTCCAGAAATTCATTCATTCATTTTCTACCACTTTTTCCGCTTTGCAGGATGATCCTTATGCCTGCTGTTTCACTGTAAAAGGACTGGATCAGACCGGTGCTGAAGCCAGTAGAAGTTCACATATCTAAATGACTTCCATCTATGTGTTAAGTAAAAACTGTTTGAGTAGGAACTCTGTCTGTAAATTAAACTCCAACTGTTCACCGTGTTCCTGCTAGCACGTTTCTCGTTGCTCCGGCTTTTCTAACCTTTTCCAAGAATCAGCAGCACATCAACTTTCCCAGCCATGGTGAGACCGACCGGATCACTCATCTTCAGACAGGTGATCATCTCGTCTTCGTCGCTTCTGCAACAGCCGACCTTCTGAGCAATCTGTCGGAAAACAAAAGCAAAAAAAGATGTTAATTATAATGACGTGGAGCTGAAAAGGATTTGATTCAGTGTCCGGGACCTTCTTGGTGAGATCCATGGGGTTCTTCTGCAGAGCCCAGGGACTGAGGGCCACGCCACACTGTGAGATTGCTCTGCGGAATAACCCTTTACTGTAGGGGGACAGCATCTGAAAGGAGAGACAGAGATACTCTGGTAAAGGCGGCCAAACCCGAAGCATCCTGCCCGCACATCTGTTTTAACCTCTGACCTGGTAGCTGACACTGGCGGCTCCAGCTGATTGGCCAAAGATAGTGACGTTGTCGGGGTTTCCTCCAAACGCCCTGATATTCCTACGGACCCAAGAGATCGCGGCATGCTGATCCCACAGTCCGTAATTACCTGAGAGACGCGTCAACATCAACGAAATGTCAACGACAGGCGGAATCCGTCCCTCCTTCATGTTCACGTCCAACACCTAGCAGCTGAGCTAACACACTGATAAAGCAAACAAGCATGCTGGGAAATGACCAGCAGGCACCAGATCACGGAATTCAGCTCTGCTATGGCCCTTTGTGCTGAAGGCAGGTATCGGTTATTCTGCTTGTCAAATTGATCTTACGTCGGGGATCAATCGGGAGTGTTGTGCTCAGACCTGGCAGTCGGGCGTCTCCGGTGCTCAGGAATCCCATCGTACCGACTCTGTAGTTCACCGTGACGACGATGACGTCGCCCCGGTCGGCCATCTCCTTCCCGTCATACAGGGAGTCTCCAAGAACGGCGATGTCGTTGGACGCCCCCAACAGGAAGGCTCCTCCGAACAGATACACCATCACCGGGAGGTTGGTGGACACTGACGGGGGGGGGGGGGGGGACATCATGCCATCAGTTATGAGTTGTTGTTCCTCTGAAACATGCCAGGAGGCAGATCGGGGGGGGGGGGGGGGTAACGTACCGCTCCACGCCATCGGTATGTCTGCGTTACCTACATGTCTGACCCTGAGGAACAAAGATGTTCAGGTAGAGACAGTCCTCGCTGCCGTGGGTTTTTGTCTGCAGCAGCGTCACCTGCAGGCAGCGTTCCCGATGTGTCGTCGCCTTCAGGACCCCTGGGAACAACGACACCTGTTTCTGTGTCATTCTTCATCCATTTATCACGTGACAGGCTAGCGGTTTATGCTAAGCTAAACGTATAGATGGGTAGATAGGTTTAAATAAGAAATAAGGAAGAGTAAAATGAACTGAAATTGTGTGTGTGTGTATGTGTTTGTGTGTGTGTGTCTTTAATGTCACCGCTCCATCCAGGGTGAGGTTTTGGTTTCTCCCACTTTCCAGGGACGTCTGCGAAGGGGACTCCTTTAAAGACATCGATGGACCGGAACAGACCCATCCTGTGGTTCTCTCCCTCCACCAGCCCCGCCTCTGTCTGCACCACACCCAGCTACACACACACACACACACACACACGCACACACACACACACTGACTTAAAAACTGCAGACAACTACAGATAGTGAGACGAGCGAGGAAATCCAATCATAATTGCTGCTATTATGATGTTTTTAATCTATTTTCATCGTTTGATTTTTTTCTACCTTCTCTTTTGTTCTGTTATCGCTTGTCTTCTTTATGTGAAGCTCCTGTGCTGTAATGTTTCTGTCATTTGTACTCTTTGTACGAAATATCCTACACAAATAAAGTGCATTTTACATCAAATGACTAAACTCCACCTACTGATTTTACTTGAATGCATCACGGCGATGCATTCGCTGACATTGAGCTAACAGTCATCTTTTACTGCTAGGAGTACACTACATACAGTAGTACATTTTATTGATTCCTGTGAACATACAACTCCAGCTGATTGGTATTCATTTAAATATAAAACCGGCGTGATGCGTTTTTCTTTTTACGTCTGCAGTACTATTACCAAAGAACTTACAGACGAGTGGACATGAGTGACAGCAACCAATCTAAGAGAATGAAAACATACCTTTGCAGCTGAGGACGCGTTCAGCCAGATGCCGAACAGAAGTAACAACAGCATCATGTCCTGTCTGCTCACCTGTCTGCTCACCTGTCTGCTCGCCTGTCTGCTCGCCTGCTGCTATTTATGCTCGGACTCTCCGACACGCTTATCTTACGACACGTTTGCTGAATGCAGGCTCTGCTCCAAACGAACAGCCCAACAGTTTGGCCACTACTCTGAAGGCTATTTATTTAGGGAGGCCATGTCTGATTCCCATTGCTGGTTCAATGAGGCATGAAGTAAGTAAATAATGATTCTGTAAATTACGCATTGTGAGAACAAACACAGCTGCTGCGTCTCACACACAGAACACGACACACATATCATCACAATTATGTCTGCTGGTGCATCACGACCACAGTTAACATTTATTTGATCTTTAACATTTCCAGCGGACACCTGTACAGGTGGTTGTTGATTTTTTACAATTTTATAATATACTTTATTTTAAAATGAAACTTCAGTGAAGCACGAACGCTCAGCAGAAATCCTTCTCACCCAATATTAAGTAACTGTTGACATTCGAACCATTACATTTATTCTTGTTTTCTGAGTAGACAGAGTTTCTAGGTACGTAGTCCCAAATAGATAATTTCATTAACAATTTATGCTCTATAAATGTTTCCTTCTTTGAAATACATCATCATATTTATTGATATCTATAATATACAAGAGTCTATAAAGGTTCCGTTCATTTCCTTTCAATATTTATTTTTTTATTTTTTTAAACACGTCGGCTATTTTCCCACTTTCTCTTTCTGACTTGAACGCCTCCTGAGGTTGATTGACATGTTTTGAGTGTCGTGTTACAGTGGGCGGGGCGTGATGTTACTCAATATGGCTGCGCCCTGTTCAGATCAACAGGTCTGAAGGTAACTGAGCTTCCGTCGTTCTATTTTACTTTCAACGTAGATTGATTATTTTCATTCAACCGTTTGTCGATTTACGAGAACCGGAGGTTACCGAACAGCTTCAGGCGGGAACGTGACGCCGTCAGCCGTAACACAAAGGAGACTTTCAGCTCAGCTGATAGCCTACATGCTAACAGCCTGTTGCTGTTAGCTGCTAGTTGCTTTTTTTGACGACGGGACCGATGGCTCTGCTAACTGTTAGCTTCAGTCATAGCGCTCAGTATGTTCGTGACGTCACGCACCACGTTACAGCGTGTCACCAGATGGAGTACACAACAGATACGCGCAGAATACTTCAACGGTGTACATACTTATTTTATCTGCCTGTTGTAGTATAATATACTACATTATAGTAGTTCAGTACTACATTAATACTTCTGTAAAATGAACATTACAGTAACATCGCGTGTTAAGATTATTATTCTAAATGTTTTATAGATGTCCCGATGTTTGCCTCTCAGACTGAATATTAAACGGCACGTTTAAACAAATGACGTCGACGTAGAGGAGGGTTTGGTTTTATGCCACCTTCGCGTCCCTCTTGAGGTGTCCATCATGTCCAAGGAGCAAGTGAGCCTCGGCGAGCTGCTGCTCTCATTGGACAGTTCAGAGCTGCAGGAGGCGGAGCAAGTCAGAGCAGCAGTCACCCAACAGTTGAGCACAGGTAAGCCCACCTGTCTTCCTTGATTGCGTTTGTCGACCTGGATGACTGAGACTCTCCGCAGAGGGAGTGAACTGTGCGTTCTGTTGACAGACAGAGGAGGCGCTGTCCTGTCTCTGCTGGTCGACTACTACCTGGACTCCTCGTCCTCTCAGGTGGCGCTCCTCCTGTCCTCCATCAGAGAGCCTCATCACAAGGTCGGCTGGCCCGCTAGCTGTACCTTTTTGCGCAGACGCGTGTACCTCGCATACTCACGTGCGTCCCGTGCTCGTCCACCAGCCCCTGTTGGAGAAGCTCAACGAGTCTCTGAGCAGACCTGGATCCAGAGTGGCTGCTCTGACCCTGCTGGGTCACCTGATCAGAAAACAACCGCCGTGGGTTCGTCACATCAGCCGCTCGCTGCTGCTGGCCTCGCTGCTGCGCCTCCTCAAGGTACCGGTGCAAATACGAGTTAGAACAGCCATCCGTGTTGTTTTTCCCCGTTGGCTCTGCCTTTGAGCAAGGCATTAAACTCTGCGTTATTCCCTCAGACAGACACTGACGTCGTCGTCCTGATCACCGGCGTCCTGGTCCTCATCACGCTGTTACCCATGATCCCTCAGGCCGGGAAGCAGCACATCTATGACTTCTTCGACGTGTTTGGACGACTCGCTTCCTGGAGCTACAAAAACCCCGGTGAGGCATCCACCCATAAAATAATGGTCATTATTTAGGTATTAGCGTGTGTTTACCGTGCGTTTACCGTGCGTTGGTCACTGGGCTGTTCTGATTGGCTGCTGCAGGTCATGTGCCGGCGGCCCACTTGGTCCACCTCCATGCAGGTGTGTACTCTCTGTTCCACCGTCTGTATGGGATGTTCCCCTGCAACTTCATCTCCTACCTGAGACTGCACTACAGCATGAAGGAGAACCTGGACACCTTCCAGGAGGTCGTCAAGGTCAGTGCGGGGCGGCAGAGACCGGTACAGACCGGTACAGACCAGTACGGAGCAGTACAGACCAGTACAGAGCGGAAGAGACCAGTACGGAGCAGCAGAGACCAGTACAGAGCGGAAGAGACCGGTACAGACCAGTACAGAGCAGCAGAGACCAGTACAGAGCGGCAGAGACTGGTACAGACCGGTACAGACCAGTACAGACCGGTACAGACTAGGAATGGTACTGAGAACTGCTAATAATAGCAGCAACCCTCCGAACCAGCAGAAGGTCACATGACTGCCAGAGTTTAGATTTACAGCTTGTCTCTTGAGTCCAGTTGGTTTGTGTGTGTGGATCTAAATGCTGTCTGTCTGTCCGTCTGTCTGTCAGCCGATGCTGGAACATGTCCGGGTTCACCCAGAGTTGGTCACAGGGGCTCAGGACTATGAACTTGACCCGACCAGGTGAGTTGACGGCTGATATCACAGCTGCTGATGTCACCGGACACGTTGTTGGATTCTTATTGGAGGAGGAGGAGAGAGGGAGGTGACGTCACCTGCGTCCGCTGACCCTGTCGGTTTCCTGTGTCTCAGGTGGAAGTGTTACGAAGTCCACGACATCATGATCGAGTGCTCCAGAATCTCTCTGGATCCTCTGGAGTCTTCCTGCGAGGAGGAGACGTACTCCTCCCTGAGAGAACCTCCCCAGTCTCCCTCCTCTTCCTCCTCCTCCTCCTCCTCCTCCCTCAGACACTTTCAGCTGTCCTCCCCCCTCCCTCACCTGAACCTCACTTCGGAGACTGGCAGCAGCTCAGGTGAGTGACTGGACCCGGGTCTGTTTCTGTCGTGAACGGGGTCATTAATGTCGTCCTTCGCGTTGATTGGCAGGAGGTTCCGTCTGGCGCCCGCTGTCTGGGCCTCTGACCCTGAACACCTCTGACATCCAGGTAATGCGATTCCTCGATCCCGCCTCGCCCTCTAGCTAAACGCGGGGGAGTGTGGAGATATGCTAGCAACTTAGCATCACGAAAAAGCACCCGTCGTTCCTGTGTTTTAGGTTGACGACGTCACATGGAGCCCCTCCTTTCACTGTGGTTTGACGACGCCCCCTCCTGAACCTGCTGCACTGGGTGCCGCCCACCCGCTGAGCAGGACCGCCTCCGTTTCAAGTGAGACACTGCGGAGCAGCGTCCGACACTGCGAGACACGGTGCCGGTGCTAAATCTGTCTCCGTTCACCTCCTAGGTGTGAAAAGTCCCTCCTCAGCCACCGTCCAGGTGAGGTCGGTGGCGGGAGGGAATCAAGATGGCGGCCTGAGCTCTAGCAGCCATCCGCAGGTGAGATAAGATGCTCAACTCTCCTCGCTTTGATGGAAATGCTTTTATTTTGAAGGACTCTGTGTCTCTTCCTGTCAGGGGACACTGGAGGGGTCGTCCTTTCAGCCAATCAAGGAGAAGGACGGACAAGGAAAAGGTGATGTCATCAACAGCAACAAGGAGGGTCAGTGGAATTTAAACGTTTTCATTATGCCACCGTTAAATTCTGCTGTTGTAATTAATACTTTATAATAATAATATAAACTTTACACTTCGCGTGTCGATGAACTGGCGGCTTGTCCGGGGTGTAGCCCCGCCTCTGGCCCGTTGACTGCTGGGCCCGCGACCCCGGTAACGGACAAAGCGGTGAGGGAGATGAACGAATGAGTTCCAGCATTCATCCGCGTTTCCTGTGTGTCTCTCCAGAGGTCAGATCCAAGGGGCCGTCCTCTTCCTCCTCCTCCTCCTCTTCCTCCTCCCAGCACGTCCTCCTCACCTCCACCCCGACCCGACATGAGGCCGCGGCGGATTCAGCCCTTCACCCTTCTCCTTGCTTCGCGTCTCCCTGCTTCGCGTCTCCGCTCTCCCCCACAGAGGAGGGGGGCGCTCCGCCTCCGTACGACGCCCTGTTTGATTTAGCTCTACCACGAGCTGCCACGCTCTTCATCGGGAAGAAGACAAAGGTAGATTCGACTGCATTACGAAAGGGAGCGGCGGGCGGTGAAGAGACGCGTTAGTTTGTTTGTTAGCCTGCTTTTAGCCTTAGTGGCTAACGCTACAAAACTATAAACAAAGCATTAGCATTAAGCTAACGCAAGTCAAGAGCATTAAACCCCCCCCCCCGAAATAAAGGTTTGAAAATGATCACTGAACGATTGGATGGATAGTAGATCACAGCTGATCATCGATCATTGATCTGTGCCCGGTTTATTTCTTCTCTATTGATCTCTGGTGACGTAGGAGGTGCTTGAGAGAGCGGCAGGTGAGCAGAGAGAGGGGAGAGAGGGGGAGGACAAGGAGGAGGAGCAGAACTCTCTCTCTCCTCATGAGATTCTCGACCGGCTGATCGTCCACGGACACGACGCCCACCAAGGCCTCAGCAGGAGGTGAGACGGTTACCACGGAGATCATTCGATCGAGACGGCTGATTGGCCGGCTGCGTGATTGTTTTCGGTTTCGTGCGCTGCAGGTTGTCGGCGGCGAGTAAGTCGGTGGATCGAAGCCATTTTGGAGGTAAACAGCAGAGCATGAAAACCAAAGGTAACCCGAACCCGCTAACACCGACAAACTCACCTTCAGCAGCGTTAATCAGAAGGTATTGATCGATGAAGAAAACGAATGTGGATTTTTGATTGAAACTAATCTATTGCATAAGCCACGCCTCCTCACTGATGAAACATGCCCGTCCCGTTTTCCTTTACTTTTAAATGTCCTCAGCTACTTGTACTTTATGCTAGCGCTCGCTGTTTGTACTTGTACTAACCAGATTAAACTGCATGTTTTGTTTCTCACGGTTTGAATTCACACACAAATCATCGCTGAATTGTCCCCAGAGGCTGATTCTTGGTGGTCAGATGAGATTAATAAGTCCCACAGGTCTCTCAATGCACCACCTTCAGATGAACACATTCCGATAACGGGTGCTCTGTGTCAGGCTCCGCCCAGGGGGAGGAGCTCCAGTCTCTGAGGAGTCAGTTGCTGCTCGTCCACAGTCAGCTGCAGTACGAGCGTTTCAAACGTCAACAACACGCCGTCAGAAACCGCCGCCTGTTGCGCAGAGTCATCAATGCTACAGCGCTGGAGGAGCACGGCGTCGCCATGGTAACGCACACATAATAATAACGGCAATAACACTGTCCCGTAACTCCTGGGCGTGTCTCGACGTTGGTCTTGTGTGCTGGCCCGTTGCAGAAGGGTCAGCTGGGCGTTCAAGACGAAGAGATCCGATGTCTGAAGAGGAGCCTGGATGAAGAGCAGCGACGGTACACACAACTACAGCGGGACGCACACACGCAAACCACGCAGCTGCAGACGCACGTCCAGCAGCTGCTGTCCAAGCGGAACGATGAGCAGAGGGACAACCAGAGGCTGCAGGTACACGCCAGCGCGCGCTGACGCACGCTGAAAAGAAGGGCGGGCCTTCACCTGGACCCTGCGCTGTGATTGGCTGTTTCAGACTGAGCTCCAGGAGTGTCGGGACAGGCTGAGTGATCTGGAGGCAGAACTCCAGAAAGCCAATAACAAGGCTTACAACGCTGAACGCCAGCTGACCCAGCTGTCGCTCAAGGTGAGGGGAGCTCCTTATTGGTCCATATAAATAACGTTAATTTTAGTATTAATCAATAAATCTGCTCACGAGACATTAGAAATGTATGAATTCAATAAAATAAAAACATTCCAACCTGCTTCGTGCCGATAATGATGAAACGGCAGCCGCAGTGGTGCGCTAAGCTGCTACAGTGTTGTTATCACTGTTGATGATGTCATCCCGATGATGTCATGCTGGGCGTGTCTCCAGGTGAGCAGCAGTGAAGAGCTGCAGCAGCACATCTTCCTGTTGAACCAGCAGCTCATTGTGCTGAGAGAAACCAACAGAGGTCTGATCGATCAGCTGGAGGGAGACGACGCACACGAGTGCTGCGTGAGGACGCTGCAGACAACGCACGCGCACACACACACACACACACGCACAGACACACGCACAGACACACGCAGACACACGCACAGACACACACACAGCGTTTCAGGAAGAAATGTGTGTGTGCGTGTGTGTTTCCGTTGGTTAGGAAGTGTCCATGCTGCAGTGCAGTGTGGGTAAGGAGTACCAGCGGCTGAAGGACGGTGACGTCCAGCAGAGGCAGAAGCTGGAAGCGGCCAATCACAGGATAGCGGAGCTGGAGAGCCAGCTGGCCAAGAAGGAGCAGCTGATCCTGGATCAGAAGAAACTTCTCGAGGACGCCAAGGCCCAGAGCAGGTCAGAGGAACTGTGCGTGTCTGTGGCCCCGCCCTCTGGTTTAAGCGCCGCGTAAACACGATGTCGTCCCTGTTTGGGTCAGGGCGGAGCTTTCGGCTTGTGAAAGTCTCTGCGCCTCTCTGAGGAGACTCAACCAAACCCTCCAGACCGAGATGCTTCACCTGTACAGCCAGATTCACCTGGAGGCACACGATCGAGGCGCCTCCTCCGGGTAAGCCAGTCTGAGTGATGTCACGGCTCTCTGAACCAATCATGATGCTGATCATGTGATGTCACCTTTCTCGCCGCAGGTCAAATGGCAACAGCGTCGCGTTCCTCGCTCCTCCGGGCAGCGACTTGCCCCGCCCGTCCGCCTCATCTTCTGTCGGTATAATAAATGGCGGTATGAGGGCCCTCTCCACCTCGCCTCTGAGCCTCAATCCCTGCGCCTCCTCCCCGCTCTCCCTCTCCCTCTCCCCTATCGAGTCACCCCTCGCCATTGGATCTTTCCTGGAGCAGCGGGCGCGGCAGCTGTTCGGGCCGACGAATCAAGGTCAGGAGGAGGATCAGCGGGAGGACGAGGTTGAAGAGAAGGATGAGGAGGAGGAGGAAGACGAAGAGGAAACCCAACTCGAGGGCTTTCCTCTGTGTCAGGAGGCAGAGGAGGCCACCCTGGTCACAGGGAGCCCCCCGATGGAGCCTCCTGCTCATAGCCTCCCTGCCTCTGGACCTTCAGCCCCCCATGCAGACCTGACCCTCGCTGTCTGCCAGAGGAGACACGAACTGAGCATCATGGACTACGACGAGATGCTCCCAGAATACTGACCAGCAGCCACAGTCCGGACGTTTAGGTAGCTAGCTAAGCTAAGCTAGTCACCCTCTCGAAACGCCTCCGGCGTTGGTGAGAAAAATAAAACACGACATCAGAAATGAAAGCCATAAATAAGGGAATATAAATGTTGGGGATTTTCTTTGCAGTAATGTATTTACGAAGAAGATAGCGACAGCGTAGCTAATTAGCCGGGGCACGAACGTGCCTTACTGTTTACCAAATAATGTTTCCGCCACTGTAAGCTAGCGTTGTTGGCGCTCGTCCAAACGGATCAGACGGGGTCAGCATCAGGACACTAAGGCTGATTAATAACAGCAAGCTGAGCATTGTGGGGTTCCTCAGGGTTCTCATCTTGGTCCTTTATATTTTCATTTAAGCCAGCTCAGATTGATTTTTCAACCATCAACCTTTATTTCTTCGATTATATCTGAACTCGCACGTTTAACGTCAAATGCATTTTCAAATGATTGACGTTGACAACTTCAGAGACTAAATTACCAGGCCTGATTAAACTAACACAAATATCCCCCAGTTTGAGGGAAAATGGCTCCTCAGGATCCCAGTTTAATTTCTGTTGTCCAATGTGCTTAGGTTAGCTTAGCATAATATTCAGCAACATTTGTACAAGTACTGTGAAAATGCTTACTGTCTTTTTGTTAAGATATGCTCACCAAGATATATAGAATTAGGTATTACAAAATATTCGCTCATTCAGGATGTCAGCAATAATTAGCGACAGACCAGAAAGTCCTCTAGAGGACATATTCCGTCTGACAGAGGTTGGAACATCTGTGGTCACGAGACGAATGCTAAACTGTGAAATAAAGTCTTCAAATCGCTGAAGTCTGATGTTTGTGTCCTGACCTGCTCCCAATGTCAGAAAGTGTTCAAAGCCTAAATCTATTTCTATTTCTAAAAATAAGGATAGTGGTGTTTATTTATTTTTTTATAAAAATTCATAATCGCAGCAAAAACACTGCAGGAGTAAACAAACAAGTGATTTATGATCTGCTCTCTGAAAACGAGAGTAAATAAAAGTAATTTCCTTCTGGACATTTATTTCATTACGTCACATCCGGTTGTCAATACAAAAACGCGTCCTCTGTTTCCTGCTGCGCGCGCGCTCTGATGACGTCCCCCCCCTAACAACGAGCTTGTGTTTCTTGACAACCGGCTCGGAGGCGGCTGTGAATGACGTCTTTAACGAAAAGGGAACAGCTTGCCTGTACCGTAATCTGCGGCTCTCCTGCTGAAGCAGGTCTGAGAAGGTTGACTTTACTTTGTCGTCGCTTCCTCCCAAAAAACAAAATATGAATTTATTAATATGATGCATTCAGGGTCTTCGGGAAACAACACGCTCTCTCCTCCTCCTCCTGATGGATGACGCGGCGAACCCGTTGAGGATTCCTCCTCAGATGTCCGTCTACGCTGACAAACACAACCTTTTCCACCTGCTGCAGGTGAGACCACTTCCGCCCGTTTGAACTTCCCGCTGCAAATTGACCACGCTAAGATTGTGCGTGTGTGTGTGTGTGTGTGTGTGTGTGCGCGCGCGCGCGCGCTTCAGCGCATGCTGACCGGTCTGCTGATCGATCAGCCTGAAGATCCGATCTCTTACCTGGTCAGACTGCTGCAGGCTGCAGACGGTGAGTCCACACCTGAGCGTCTGGAGCCGCCTGCCGCTGAAGGGTTTTATGAGCAGCCTGTAGGTGGCGCTGTCACTCTGTTCTAACTTCAGGTTCCTTCAGACGCGTTCGATAACCAATAATACTATGTTTTATTTGCATGAAATCTGATTGGTCCCTGACATCCCCCGCCCTGATCTCTTGCTTCTCATTGGTTGTTGGTTTTGCCAGTCTGGCTCTGTTTACTGTCTGTCTGTCTGTCTGTCTTTCAGTCCCCAAGATAATGTTACTCGGCCCTCCTGCTGTTGGGAAACACTCGGCGGTGAGCATCCTCTGTATCAGCTGATCCATACCTGATCATCAGATGATCAATGGCTCAGGATTCCTTTTGATAACTGCACTAGTAAAGTTAGACTGTCGTTAGCTTAAGGGCTAACACATCTGGACACGCCAGGCTTTCAAATGTTTCATCCGTAAAAGAATAGCAAATGTAATGGAATATTTATACTTAAAAATGTGAAGTAAAAGTACTGGAGTACTCAAATAACTGATTACATGAATTCTTCTTCTGTGGTTATTTGTTGTTGTCCTGCAGGCTAAAAAGCTGAGTGCTGAGCTCGGAGCTGTCCATGTGACCACAGACAGTTTACTGGAGGACCAATCAGAACTGAGCGCAGAGGCGCGCCAGTACGCGCTCACACACCAGGTACGGTCTGTTCCGGTGACCTTTGACCCTCAGCCCTTTGACGTCATATTGTGATTACATATGCACCGAGCAGATTGCTAGTAATGTGGCTAGCTCATCTCGAGTGCTACAGATAATTAAACACTGGCTCCGCCTCCTCTTTGCAGAAGATCAGCCAATCAAATCACAGTGTTTCTGATGTCATTTTGATCATGTGACCTGTGATACAGGACGATGTCATTCTGATCATGTGACCTGTGACTGTGATACATGATGATGTCATTCTGATCATGTGACCTGTGACTGTGATACATGATGACGTCATTCTGATCATGTGACCTGTGACTGTGGTACATGATGATGTCATTCTGATCATGTGACCTGTGACTGTGATACATGATGATGTCATTCTGATCATGTGACCTGTGACTGTGGTACATGATGATGTCATTCTGATCATGTGACCTGTGACTGTGATACATGATGACGTCATTCTGATCATGTGACCTGTGACTGTGGTACAGGATGATGTCATTCTGATCATGTGACCTGTGACTGTGGTACATGATGATGTCATTCTGATCATGTGACCTGTGACTGTGGTACATGATGATGTCATTCTGATCATGTGACCTGTGACTGTGGTACAGGATGATGTCATTCTGATCATGTGACCTGTGACTGTGGTACATGATGATGTCATTCTGATCATGTGACCTGTGACTGTGGTACAGGATGATGTCATTCTGATCATGTGACCTGTGACTGTGGTACAGGATGATGTCATTCTGATCATGTGACCTGTGACTGTGGTACAGGATGATGTCATTCTGATCATGTGACCTGTGACTGTGGTACAGGATGATGTCATTCTGATCATGTGACCTGTGATACAGGACGATGTCATTCTGATCATGTGACCTGTGACTGTGATACAGGATGATGTCATTCTGATCATGTGACCTGTGACTGTGATACATGATGATGTCATTCTGATCATGTGACCTGTGATACATGATGATGTCATTCTGATCATGTGACCTGTGACTGTGGTACATGATGATGTCATTCTGATCATGTGACCTGTGACTGTGGTACATGATGATGTCATTCTGATCATGTAACCTGTGACTGTGGTACATGATGATGTCATTCTGATCATGTGACCTGTGACTGTGGTACAGGATGATGTCATTCTGATCATGTGACCTGTGACTGTGATACATGATGATGTCATTCTGATCATGTGACCTGTGACTGTGTGTTCAGGAGATTCCTGCTGAGCTGCTGATCCAACTGATCAAACGGAGACTGAACAGCGTCGACTGCGTCGACAAGGTGAGACGGCTCACACAGAACGACGTATTTGATGACATCATAGCCCATTTCTGACCACGTCGCTGCCTCCACTTTTATTCGAGTCAAAAACCTATTCGGCTGCTCGTGACTCTGCCCCCTAGTGGCCACATTGAAGGCAGCATGAGGGAGGACAACCCGAGCCTTCAGAGTTTTTGGTGTCGGAGTTGAGGAAGCCGTCGTTTTGTTTCTCCCACTTGTTTGTTTGTTGTTGTTGTTGTTGTCTTTAGTCTTGGCTTCTCTTGGTACTTTATACTTGTGTTATATTTCTTCGCCCAGCTACAGGCATCAGCGAAGTGTCTCTGATGAACCGTCAGACTGGGCTATTTCCACTTTAAACAGCCGGAGAGACCATTTGATAGTCTTCCTCTGTGTTGTCTCGTCGCCGACGTGCCGCTGTGATGATAATAATTAGCGCTCTGGTCGGCGCTGTGTCGTACCACGACTCCCAGCAGGCCGAGCGGCGCGTTTTCCCCAGAGATCATCTTGATCAAAGGAGCTCGCTGCTGTCACATTGTTCTCGCTCAGGCTCGTCCTCTCTGCTGCTCCTCATTAGCATCACGTCCCGTTTGGCTGTCGCCGTTCATCAGGACACCAGAGCTGCTCTCTGATCAGTTTAAGAGAATGAAAGAACGTGAAGGCGCTGTCGGCAGCATTTCACACGGCAACACAACAACAACAACAACAACACAAACCGACGCTCACAACTGCACTTACCGGTGCGATTGATCGTCTGACCTCGAATGAAACGCCCTCACGCCGACTGCTGCTCCGTTACAGAATCCGCTTAGCATCCAGAGAACCTGGCGGTCCTACGGGGCATCCCGTCGGTTCCTTCAGGAGGTTCCGGAGGTCCTTCAGGGTCCTTCAGAGGTTCTGATTCTCTCTGAGGAGTAGTGCTTTTTGGTAAATGTCTTGTCTCTGAGATCATCTATGGATCCTCTGATTTTAAGGACCGGATGTGTTTTCAAATGAACCTCGTAGAGGTTTAAAGTCAAGGTTCTAGAATCGTCCTTGTGGGTCTTGCTAGCGGAAGTTAGCGACTCGTTTGATAAACACTCATTTCCAGGGAACTTTTGAAAGTTGCGTTAACAAATCCCGCCTCTGTCTGACACGTCTTCTGTTCTGTCAAGCGTCTCTTCCCCAGCCTGGAGCATTTAGCTTCAGCGTTTAGCATTTAGCATCGGTGTTTATCGTGTGTGTGTGTGTGTGTGTGTGATCAGCAGCTACTTTCATCTGCTAATGGCTGTTTTTGGCCGCAGGCTAAACTCATCACGCTCACACGAGGGACCGCGTTTGTGGAGGATGATTGACGGCTCCCATCAGGACCCCGTCTCCTCCTTTCACATTAAATACTTTACCTGTCTCTCTCACTCCCTGTCTGTCTGTCTGTCTGTCTGTTTTAATTTCAACACATTTATTTTTATCATCTCAAGTGTGGAACAAAAGATTCTCCAGACTTCCCCAAACAAAATGACTGTTCAAAGGCGTTAGCCTGCTGGAGAAGCTAATATAGCCTCTCATAGCCTGCTTAATTGTAGCCTACTGGACAATGCTAACATTGCTAGCTTTCTGCATACAGTAATATTGATGATACTTTACTGTTGATTAAAGACTTTTATTATAAAAGCTAACATGAATGTTTGGTTTTTGGCGTAGCTAACGCTAGCATTAGCCAATTTGACACATTAGCATTGATGCTAACCTACTCAAAGGCTGATCTCAAGCAGGTCAGTTAACACTAACTAATGTGCACATATTGAAGGTTGTCATGGAAACGATTCCTTCCATTATCACAAATGTGCTTTTGGCGGGCTTATCAATATGTAGCATTGATCAGTGTCTGATCATTTGTTAATGGCCAGTACACGAGCTCTGTGTGTGTGTGTGTGTGTGTGCGCGTGTGTGTCAGTCGTCTTTATTGAGCCTGGCAGGCAGCACTGAGGGATTACGCCTGTGAGCTAATCTACATGAGACTGAAGCGGCTCCCTGCGTTAAACGTCCTGGTTTTATTTCGGGCGGCTGTCAGCCTCACAGACGACTTTGACGAGTTCGTTAATGAGCAGCTTTTAGTTCACCGACACGAGAACATTTTAAGCACAATAAAAACGCGCGTTACAGCCGAACCGACCACAACGTTAAACAAAAGAGACGTTTGTTCACTGCGTGTGTAGCAGCGATGCTAACCGGTGTGTTCCGTAGCTCCACAGGCCGCCGCGCGTTCCCACGGTCCCCTGCTGGAGGCCCTCTGGGCCGGAGGCTTCACTCACGGTGCCGCTGATTGTGTTTCAGGGATGGGTGATGGAAGGAGTCCCTCAGACCTTCCTGCAGGCTCTGAGGCTCCAGCAGGCCGGAGTCATTCCTCAGCATGTCGGTGAGAACTTTAAGGTATATTTAACGCAGTATATTACTACTGCATGTGGGAAAATACTGCGGTGTGTGTGCAGTGATGCTGGAGGCTCCCGATGATGTGTTGCTGGAGAGGGCCCGGGGCCGGCTGGTCGACCCACTGACTGCAGGCGAGTCCAGATTCATTGGTTCTGTTCTCAAACAGACCTGCAGATAAACCGAAATAATATATATATATAGAGTCTAAATCAGGTTGGACTGTTTTATCGTTTGTTTTTATATATACAAAAACAGAATGGACAGATTTTTTACATAAAATGTAAAAGTAAATGCAATCCAAGGTGATTTACATACTATTTTTTTTATCAATTATGGAAGTAAAATTAATGAAAGTAATTTCATCCAGATCGACTAGACATCAGAATCAAAATTCATTTTGGAGCTAGCAAGATGCTAGCAGCTATTGTCTTAAGCATGGGCCAGCAGCATCGTTTCTCACGCGTCCTGGCGTAGAGCACTCTCGACATCACTTCCTGTCTGTAGACGTCTACCATCAGACGTTCCTCTGGCCCGCTGATGACGCTGTCGCCCAGCGTCTGGAGAAAAGGCGGGACCTGCCAGAGGAGCAGAGATTGGCTGATCTGCAGCGCTACCGCCGCGAGGTCACGGCTCTGACCTCAGCCTATCAGCACGTCCTGAGGGTCGTCAACAGTGACCAGCCAATCACTGACGTCTACCAACAAGGTGCTGGACTCGTGGTCATAGCCTGATCAGCCAATCGATTATTATTATTGTATCAGTCACACAATCTGAGAGCCAAACACAATATTACAGAATATATTGAACAAATACTCCAAAGTAAATATAACTCCACGATTATATTTAATTGTGCTTCAGTGGCGGCTTTCGTCAAGACCCGTCGTTACTACAGAACTCCCAGAATCCTCCTGTTGGGTCCGCCGGGGTCCGGCAAGAGTCATCAGGCCAGGCAGCTCTCAGAGAAATACAAGATGGTGGATGGTACAGACACACACACACGCACACACACACACACACGCACACACTGACCCCTGTCTGCCCGTCAGTGAGCTGCGGTCGGCTGCTCCGGGCTGCAGCAGCCGACGGTTCTGCTGTGGGAGACGAGGTCCAACCCTACCTGGACGGCGGGACGCCCGGTATTCACTTCTTCATCGCTAATGTTTGTCTCGCTTTTAGAAAGAGCACCATTTTGATCCATTCCTGATTGATTGTTGTTCATTGACGATCCAGTTCCAGACCCGCTGGTTCTGAAGGTTCTAGACAAACGTCTGAGCCGACTGGACTGTTGCAGCCGAGGCTGGATCCTCCACGGCTTCCCCAGAGACCTGGAGCAGGTTCGGAGTCTGCAGGAGAGCCAGCACCGGCCCAACAGGTACTGCTACTACAGTATGCTGTCAGCCTTACTGGGAACTGATGATGTCATTGTTGGGCCAGTGACCTCTGGATGACCTCTGGATGACCTCTGTTCTCTCCTGTCAGAGTTTATTTCCTGGAGGTGACAGATGATGTTTGCCTGGAGAGAATCACCCTCAGAGCTACTGATCCAGTCACCGGGGAGAGGTCAGTGGGAACAGGGAACCAGTAGAACCAGTAGAACCAGTAAAACCAGTAAAACCAGTAGAACCAGTAAAACAAGTAGAACCAGTAAAACCAGTAGAACCAGTACAACCAGTAAAACCAGTAGAACCAGTAGAACCAGTAGAACCAGTAAAACCAGTAGAACCAGTAGAACCAGTAGAACCAGTACAGCCAACTTGTGAAGGAAAATAATGACGAATATTGAGATGTAGTTTGCAGTTTGTGTGATTGATGACGTTAGCAACGACACCACCGTAGCTCTAATCATGTGACGCACCTGATGTCACACCTTTGCTCCTGTGATGTCACTTCCTTCTTCAGGTTCCATGTTGTGACTCGACCGGCTCCAAACTCTGAGGTCCATAAGAGGTTGAGGACCCGACCCGAGGACGGCGTCGACACGGTGACACAAGAGCTGAGGCTGTACAGGAAACACACTGCAGCCCTGCAGGTACACACACAGACACACACACGGCAGCTCTGCAGGTACACACACACACACACACTGCAGCCCTACAGGTACGCACACACCTACACACACACACACTAGAGCACCATCCGTCCATTACCGCTTATCGCAGAGGCAACAGTCTTCCATCTCCTCCAGCTCTTCCGGGGAGATCCCGAGGTTTTCCCAGACCAGCCGAGAGACACGCTGTAGTCTGTCTCGCGTGTCCTCGGTCTTCCCCGAGGCCGCCTCCCATCAGGACATCTCAGGGAGGCGTCCAGGAACTAGAGCACCGATATAAATCAATGTCCCACTCCAAATTTAACTCAACTAATTAAGTATTTGTGTGTGTGTGTGTGTGTAGTCTGTTTATCCAGATGCAGTTCATATTGATGCTGATCAGGATTTTCACTCGGTGTTTGAGGCTCTAGAGAGCAGACTGACAGCAGACTGACACCTGGACACACCTGGACACACCTGGACACACCTGAACACACCTGGACACACCTGAACACACCTGGACGCACCTGGAAACACCTGAACACACCTGGAAACCCCTGAACACACCTGGACACACCTGGAAACACCTGGACACATCTGTGCTCTTGTTAATTCTCATTCTGATGTTTTTTCAAATATTTGACAAATAAAACGTTCCATAAATTTCTCCATCGTTTCATCGTCTGGATCTCAGACCGGACCTTCAGGCGTATCTGGATCCAGCGAGTTTCAGGAAAGTAGTTAGTGTCTGATCCTTCCAGCTGATCGCTGAACCGCAGGCAGACAGACAGACAGACAGACAGACAGGCAGACAGGCAGACAGACAGACAGACAGGCAGACAGACAGGCAGGCAGTGGACCGTCTCCAGCATGAATCTGACTGTTAGTGACTGACAGCAGCTGACGTCTCCATCGGAGGCTCCTCTGATCTAAAATCAGTTTATCACAGTTTACTTCAAACCCTCGTGTTAAAATATCTCCGTTTACTTCACAGCTCGCCGTCCCGCCGCGCTTCTGATTGAAAACTCTCTCAATCACGCGGACGTTTCAAAGTGCTGATTTTGGTAAATGACTATAATTAATCGTCTTGAGCGCCGGTTTGAGTCCCAGCGGGGCCGGACTCCGGTTTTGATTGACAGCTCTATTTTTAAGTTCTCCTGTCGACAACAGAAAGCGAAGGAGGAAGGAAATGAGACAAGACGGCTGCTGATGTGATGACGGACAGTTTGTCCTCATCTCCTGCAGAGACTGAGCTGCTGTTTGTCCTGCCTGGAGCCTCTGAGCAAGGCACCAACCAGATGGAGTCAAATGTGGAGTCAAATGTGGTTCCTAGATCTGGACTGGTCAACGTCCGTCTTCAGCGTTAGTGTTTGAGGACGCAGTTTAAAAAAATGACGCCTGTCAAAACGGCGCTTAATAAATAAATCAGACGAGTCGGTTGTTGATCTGAGACGTGTTTCAGGAGTCCAGCTGGTAATTCAGCTTGAAACCAGGTGAAAGGTGAGCCGCTCCAGCAGGTAAGAAACAGTCAGAGCACTGCTCAAAGGCTTTCAGGATAGCTTAGCTTGAATAAATTCACAACAAATATTGTTAAATAAAGACTCAGATCAACAGTCAACCAAAAAAAACACACTTTTTTTCCCCAATTGCTGAAGCACAATTTTGTAAAATGGGTTTAAACCACATTTATATCCTGCAAAATGAAACGCTGCCACAAATACTACGACATACATTTCCACCAAACTACAAAGAATACTTTCATGTTACCAAACAAGTCACTGCAACACATGCACGGCAGATATTTTTACATTTCAGCGAACAAGACAATGCTCATAAAAAAAAACATTCACCTAAAAAAAGAAAACAATGGAGAAAAAATATACATAAAAAGAGTCAAGAAAAAGAATCGTGCTGCACAGCTGGATCTGGACACGGTGGATCTGGACACGGTGGATCTGGACACGGTGGATCTGGACACGATGGATCTGGACACGATGGATCTGGACACGGTGGATCTGGACACGGTGGATCTGGACACGACGCCTCGTCCACATCACAGGCAACGTCCCACATATCGAGGCGTGGAAGTGCAGAACGCCATGCTGAGTGGAAGAAGACTCGCACAACGGGACGAGGTGGCCGAGTGGTTAAGGCGATGGACTGCTAATCCATTGTGCTCTGCACGCGTGGGTTCGAATCCCATCCTCGTCGAGAGCCTCTCTTTCAGATGAGCAGATCTTTACCTCCTGTCCGTAACAGTTGTGAACTCTAAACCAATCAGATCCCTTTAGCGGCAGTGACCTGACCAGCAAAGTTTGCTCTGATTTCACTTGAAAGCACCTCTACTCTTCCTCCCTCTCTTTTTCACACTTCCTCTGGAGTCCTTCCTTTTTCTTTCTTTTTAATCTGTATTTACAACAACATAATTAATAAATAATAAAGATTTACACCATCCACATGGTGATCTGGATCATCATCAATAGGTTCTAAATTGTTCTTGGTATGTTTTATGCATTAAGAGTAAAAGTGAATCGGAGATGATGTGTATTTATTTGTACTGATTTTTGAATCCATAAATGAAGTTTTCAATGTTAAAATGTAATATTCTTTCCTGACGTCATTCTGGATCCGATCCAGATGAAATCCGGTGGTCAAATTCCATAAACATTGGTCAATAATCAACAGAGATATTGATCCAGAATCCAGGATCTCTTCTGGATCATCAACAAAATAGAATCGTCTGTTCCTGGTGACATTCCCAACATTTCCTGAAAGTTTCATCCAGATCCGTCCGGAGTTGAGCTAGCTTGTTTTATTAAACATTAAAAAAACATCCTGCGGTCACAGCTGCGGACGAAGAGTCGCTACTGCGCATGTCAACAAAGGAGGCGGGTCTTTGGTGACGTACCAGGAAGAGTTCCCCACGCGTGTTGTTGAGTTTCACGGTGAGTGTTTACCGTTTAAACATTTTGCGTTTTTCGGTTTTATTTCTCGTGTTAACGTGACGTCGGTTTACCGGAACTAGCTGCAGCCAACAGGAAGTTAGCATCTCCGCGACAGCTAAGCTAAATTCACTCGCGTTTTTTTAATGCGTTTGTGTGTCGCGTGTAACTCTGACGTCATCACAACTCGTTTGAGCGTGAAGGCTTCTAAAAGTTCGATTTATCTACTTCCGATGGATCGATGTATTGATCCACAGGTCGTGGACCGGGTTCACGTCACGTGTCGACCTGCAGCGGTTCGTCTGAACTGACCAGAGATCAGTTTGTTTCTCCGTCTGACCTCCAGATGAAGCAGAAAGGGGAGAAGAGGAGATTCGGCTCCTCGGAGGATGACAAGAGGAGCTCCTTCAAACGGAGGAGACCGCAGGAGGAGGAGGAGGAGGCGGCTGACGCTCAGGTGAGTTCTGCTCGCACCTGAGGAGAACACATTTGATTTGTTATTGTTTTATTCATCATCATCATCATCATCGACGTCGTCTCTGCCCCTGAGCAGACGGACAGGAGAACACCACAGAAGAAGAAGAAGGAGGAACCGGGGAGGAGCAGCATCAAGACTTCCTCCCTCTTCAAACACAATCCAGACATCCCTCAGATCAGCAGGTATGCAACCCCTCCTCTGATTGGCTCAGCACATCGGACTCCGATTGGCTCGTATCATAACTTGTGACTTCATCATTCTTTCTCCTCCTCCTCCTCCTCCTCCTCCATCAGACCTGCTGTCTCTCAGGTAAAAGAGGAGATTTTCACCAGCGACTCGTTCTCGGACTTTGAGCTCCACGCACACCTGGTGACGTGCACGCACGCACACACACACACACACACAGTGTAAAGCTCTTATTTGTCACAATGGAAACGTGCTTTCTGTGCTCTTATTGGCTGGTTTCTGTCCACCAGGTGGCGACACTGAACAAAGTCCTGAACATCTCTAGGGTGACCAGGTGAGCTCACATGAACACACACACAGCCACAAAGACTTCCCAGCATGCATCACTGTGACTTTTTAAGGTTTGACTCGCCCTAAACTGTCTAAAGTGAAATGGGTGATGAAACAGACTAGTTAAACATCGGTTACGTTAACCCGACGTGATGAAACTAAGACTAGTTAAACATCGGTTACATTAGTAATCGGTTACTAATGTGAACATTGAGTTTTTTTTACAACCGCTCTTCTTCTGCTAATCCTCCCTGCGCGCACTCTGACAATCAGGGCGCCACTGCCAACTACTGGAGCGGATGTGCAATTACACTTTACTCTCGTAAGACAAATAAACATTTTCTCCGCGGTCACAGGCGCCCGCCCTGACATCGCACCGCGCCCCACCATTTGAGAACCACTGCATTAACCTGACGTGATGAAACTAAGACTAGTTAAACATCGGTTACATTAACCTGACGTGATGAAACTAAGACTAGTTAAACATCGGTTACATTAACCCGCATGATGAAAGTAAGACTAGTTAAACATCGGTTACATTAACCCGTGTATGAAACTAAGACTAGTTAACATCGGTTACATTAACTATTAACTTGACGTGATGAAACTAAGAGTAGTTAAACATCGGTTACATTAACCCGCATGATGAAAGTAAGACTAGTTAAACATCGGTTACATTAACCCGTGTGATGAGACTAAGACTAGTTAAACATTGGTTACATTAACCCATCGTGTGTTTTCAGCGTTCAGAAGCAGACGATCCCGGTTCTCCTGTCGGGACGAGACGCCGTCGTTCGGTCTCAGACGGGATCGGGTGAGACGCGATTCAAGTCCTTTATTTACGTTTGCTGACGTCCGACGGTCGACTCGGAGTCTTCGAGTCTTTGAGTCCCGTCATTCAGACGTTAACTGGTTAAAGAATCTCCGTGATGGACGTCTGCGTCTCCCCAGGGAAGACTCTGTCCTACGCCATCCCCGTCGTCCAAAGCCTCCAGGCGCTTCAGCCGAAGGTCAGCCGGTCCGACGGTCCTCTGGCGGTTGTGATCGTCCCCACCAGAGAGGTATGGATCCACATCATCATCATCATCATCATCATCACCATCATCATCATCACCACTGTGTTCACTGTGTTCAGCTAAAGGCTTTGAAATATTCCTTCATTGTAATTTTCTCACTCTTTCCAATCATCATGCTAAGCTAAGCTAAGCTAACCTTGTACCTTCTGCTGTGAGATCCCTCTAAATAATGAGAAAGCGTCTCCAAAATGTTTATGTAAAAGGGAAATTAAACTTGACTTAACGTGATTGTTCTCTTTGTCTGTCCGTCCGTCCGTCAGCTGGCCCAGCAGACGTTTCAGACCTTCCAGAAGCTTCTGAAGGTAAACCAGTATAGATCCCGATCAACTGATCCTTAAAGACAGAGACCAGTGGATTTCACCAATCAGGACACGGCATGTAGTTTGTAACAGTCGCGGAAAGATCAGACATTTTGTTGTTTTTGAGCTGGTGGAAATTGAAGAGGACCGAGACCGGAGCCCTGTGGAACTCTCTATTTTTTAAAAATGTAAAATCGTTAAGTCGCGACATGTTTTTTGTTTTCCTCTGGTGCTTCTAAATCTAAAAATATATTCAGTTTCCTGTGACACAAAAGAAAGATAATTTAAAACGGAGGATGCAACACGAGCCAGCGTTCACCCATTCACACAGTCACCCACACACCAATGGAGCGGGAAGGGTTAACAACCACCGTTAACGCTCTCTCTCTCTCTCTCTGTGTCTGTGCAGCCATTTACCTCGATCGTCCCAGGTGTCTTGATGGGAGGAGAGAAACGGAAGTCAGAGAAGGCCAGGTACTCTCTAAGTCCACCTCCTGCTGTTCTTTTATCCTCCTCCTGGCCCTCCTCCTCCTGGTCCTCCTCCTCCTCCTCCGGCTCCTGGTCTTCCCAGCACAAATTGACGGATCAACTGTCCTCTGTCTTCAGACTGCGTAAAGGAATCAACATCCTGATCTCCACTCCGGGACGTCTGGTGGATCACATCAAACACACCCTGTGCATCGCCTTCAGCGCCGTTCGCTGGCTCGTCCTGGACGAGGCCGACCGGTAACGCGACCGGGAGGACGGCGTGCGTGTGCGCGTCTGTGTGTGTGTGAGTGTGCGTGTGCGCGTGTGTGTGTGATGGCAGCTAGCAGCAGTTCATCGTAGCCGTAATGGCCGCCGTGTTTCTGCGTTTTTAGGACGTTGGACCTGGGCTTCGAGAAAGATCTGACCGTCATCCTGAACAGCCTGAACGCGACGGGACCGAGCAGACAGAACGTCCTGCTGTCCGCCACGCTGACGAACGGTAAACGCCTGCACACGTCCGGACGGGTCTCCGTCTGCGTCTGTCCTAAACGCTGACGGCGCTGCGCCTGGAAGGTTTCCAGCACGTAAACGACGATCTCTTACAAGCTAACACGCCTTTTTTTTCTCGTGTGCCACGTCTCGCAGGTGTGACCCGGTTAGGGGACATCTGCCTCCGGGACCCGGTGAGCATCCACGCGTCTGGATCGGCTTCCTCTGACCTCGTGACCCCCGCCGACCGCAGCGCGACGGGCCAATCGGAGAGCTTCGCCGTGCCGGAGGCTCTGAATCAGTTTGTGGTGGTGGTTCCCAGTAAGATCCGGCTGGTCTGTCTGGCTGCGTTCATACTGGACAAATGTCAGGTAGTAAAGAAGACGAGATTTAGTTCGTTAAACTTCAAGAACAACTTCAATTGTTCTTGAAGTTTATGTCGTTTTTTTTGACCGCCTGCTGTCTGTCTTCCAGTTTGCCCGGGACAACAAGCTCATCGTCTTCGTCTCGAGCTGCGAGGTCGCCGAGTTCCTCCGCTCCATCTTCAGCTCTGTCCTGGCGGGGCCTTCGACCAATCGGAAGCCTCGCCTCAGCTTCCTGCGTCTCCACGGCAACATGAAGCAGGAGGTGAGGCCGCCGCGCGATGGGAGTCCAACACGTCGGTTTTAGCGTGGAAGTCAGTTCGGGTGCGTTTGTTTCGATCGCCAGGAGCGCTCGGAGGTTTTCCAGCAGTTCTCGGCGGCTTCCTCTGGAGTCCTGATCTGTACAGTCAGTACACAAACACGCAACATGTAGTATTTTATTGTACACTGTATGTTACATCCGTGTTGTAAAGCTAAGATGCGTTTCAGGACGTCGCAGCCAGAGGTCTGGACCTTCCCGGGGTCACCTGGATCGTTCAGGTAATTATGAGTCGTCAAAGGTACTGATTACAAGGTCGGGTAGGACTAATGTACAAGTACTGCATCTGGACCTAAAGTAATAAAGTACAAGTACTGCATCTGCATCTGGATCTAAAGTAATAAAGTACAAGTACTGCATCTGGATCTAAAGTAATAAAGTACGAGCACTCATCCTAAAGTAGCAGCACCTCCCATCCAATCAGACTCAGTGGGCGTGGCTTCTCCTTTTTTCAGTACACGCCTCCGACGGCGGCAGCCGAATACGTCCATCGCGTCGGCCGCACGGCTCGTATCGGAGGAAGAGGAAGCAGTCTCATCTTCCTCGCTCCGACTGAGACTGCCTTCGTCAACGAGCTGGCCAATCACAACATCAGGTCTGTCAAACGACCAATACCCCCCCCCCCCCCCCCCCCACACACACACACACACAGGTCTGTGGCTTTGATTATGGGGGCGGGGCTTCTCACGTTTCAGCTTATCAGAAATGAAGTTGCTGGATATCCTGTCCAGTCTGATGATGGACGACGCCTACAAGGGGCGGGGCAAATACCACAGCCAGGTGAGACACGCCCCACTGACGCGTGCTCGTTGGTTGTTGGTCTACGCCTCCATTTTCTGTTCATCGGCCGCTGTCGAGCGGAGGGGGCGGGGCTAAGATCCGCTCCGTCTTCCAGGACCAGGAGACCAGAGAGCGAGCGACGGTTCTGCAGACCGACTTGGAGAACTTCGTCCATTCAGACGTCCGGTCGGTTCAGACCGCTAAGCGAGGTTTGTGACGTCGTAATGTTCCGGGGGGGGGGGGGCGTCGCCTGCTCCCGTCGGCTGACGTGCGTCTCCGTGATGTCATCAGCCCTGCAGTCCTTCCTGCGGGCCTACGCTGCCTACCCCGCCCACCTCAAACACATCTTCCACATCCGCTTCCTCCACCTGGGTCACACCGCCAAGAGCTTCGGCCTCCGGGACGCCCCGGCGGGCCTGAGCGCTGCGACGGGACCCTCGGAACCCAAGAACCCCAAGAAGAAGAGGAACCAGAACCAGAACCAGAAGAGTCCGGTTAAGAGCCAAGGCCGAGACAAAAGGTAAGGAAGACGGTTTTTCTAACGTCCCTCTGGTCTCGGTGTCCTCGAGGTTTTGACGCTGGCGTCCCGTCATCTTCAGGTTTCTTCCCGGGCAGAGAGAGCGGCGTCTGTTTCATTCCGAGTTCTCCAGCGGTTTGGAGGGACGAGACGCCAAGACCAAGAAGAAGAAGAAGAAGAAGAAGAAGGAGTTGGGTCAATCAGGAGAGGAGGAGGAATGAGGGGACGGTGAAGACGATAAGTCAATGAATGTCCTCTGTCGCGTTCAAGTGTAGTCCTGGAAAAGTCCTGGAGGCGTGTCTTCAGACGGAACAAGATGGACGGCGTGTTGACGTGGCGCCGAGGAACGCGAGTTAGCTTCCAGCTAACGGCGGGACTGGGATTGGATGTTTAAAATGTTGTTTTTATTCTTTATGAAACATTCAAATGTGTCCTTGAACTCTGCTCTCTGATTGGTCGGCACTTCAGGTGAGGTTTTCCTCGGATGTTTATGAGGTCTGACAATAAAACACGCAAACGACAAACTGTTTACAGATTTATTGAACATCTTTTTATAAAATGGCATTAAAAACACAAAAGCCACGTTTGACTCGAGCTGCCTTCGCCGTTACGCTGGGCTGCTTGTGATTGGTCGAGTCATCCTCCAGGTCCACGCCTCCTTTTTCACCTGGACCAGGTTGAGCTCCAGGAAGTCGTCCTCGGCAGCAACGCCCGATAATAAATACCGGTCCTCCCAGCGAGCCGGTGTCAGTTCAGGACTCGGGACGGAAGCGGGGGGGCTTGGTGGTGGAAGGCGGGGTTCTGATACAGGTAGAGGTCCAGTGTGGGCGGGGCCGGAGGGTAGAGGTAGTGTGTGGGCAGGAACATCCTGCCGGCTTCAGCCAGCAGCTCCAGACCGACGGACGACTGACGCTTCCACTTGGTCCTGACGGTAGAATCACGCAGCAAGAGTTTAGAATCATGACATCACTGTTACGATTTATGACATCACTGTTACCATCATGACATCACTGTTACCATCATGACATCACAGTTATGATTTATGACATCACTGTTACCATCATGACATCACTGTCACCATCATGACATCACAGTTACGATTTATGACATCACTGTTACCATCATGACATCACCGCACAGATTTATTACATCACAGTTTATATTGATGATTTTTCTCTTTAAATTCCTCCAAAAGAGAGGAAGTGGTGATGATGAATTCAGTCTTTTAGCCAATCACAGCGCGCGGTTGTTTGTGGGCGTGTAACAACAAAAACTAGAAAAGCCCTCTGAGCGCAGACCTCCCCCAAGCAGCTCGTTCCCCTCCTAACTGGATCTACACCGTCCACACGGTGATCTGGATCAGCACCAGAAGGTTCTAGTTAGTTCTTGGTGTCTTTATACACCGACCATGAAAAGTCAAAGTGAATCAGAGCTGATATTGAGTGTATGTTTTAACTTAAATGGAGGTTTCAATATTAAAATGTCGTATGTTTTCCTGCCGTCATTCTGGGTCAGATCCAGATTAATCCAGATTAATCTGGAGCCTCACCTCCTGTTCTGGTACCAGGTCTTCACCTGGGCGTCGCTGAGCTGCAGGGACGCCGCCAGCTCCATCCGGTCCTGGACACTCAGGTACTTCTGCTTCTGGAAGCTTCTCTCCAGCCTGGACAGCTGCTGGTCGCTGAACGCGGTCCGAGCTTTCCGGGGCTTCTTCAGACGCGCCGCCGCAGGGTCCGAAGCCCCGCCCTCCACTGGGTGATTGACAAGGAGTGACATCAAAGCAGGCTCTGGAGCGGAATTACACTGTTCACTATATGGGTCCCGGAAAATCCTTGAAAGTCACGTGATTAAGTGAAGCAAATCTTCCAATCGATTCTGAGTGAATAAATAATTCTGCTTAATTTATGTCACGTCACTGAATTAAAATCCACTTCTGGTTTGAGATCTGAAGGTGAGAGTTAAATAATTTAGGTCAGATATAATTGTCTCAAATAATTTAGCTGTTGATATTAAAAACCGAGTATTAATGTTTTAATGTATTTTAAAAACGTGCCTCACATGGTTAAATACTCTCATTATTAATTTATAAACTGGTTTTATTTCTGTCTGATTGTTAACAAGATTTTTGCTTAAGTTAAATAATTTAGAACAAATTCCGATTATGATGACGATGAACCTCCGTTTATTTATATAATATATAGTTATTATAATACGTTTTGTTATTGAATAATATTAATTAATAACAATAAGTCAGGTTAATGAAAGTTTTTGCTATATTTTAGCACATTTTAAAAATGAAGCGTTTTTAATTACAAATTAAATTGTTATGTTTAAAGTATTAAATCTTATGCAATTTAATAAAATGAGTTCTGAGCTGTCCATAAAATCCACATTTTATAATACTCCGTCATTTACCGATCATTTAGTGATTATTAATTCTGTGCCTACTTTTATCCTGATAGTCTTCTTCCGGTCCGGACTGGCCGTCGACCTCCGCCTGACCCGGGTCAGAGTGGACCCGCACCGGGTCGGAGTAGGGCCCGCATTCCGCTAAAATGTCCCGGATGAAGAAGGAGGAGGTGGCGGCGCGGGGCCGGAGCAGCGCCGCAGACTCCGGCCGGGGGGCAGGCTGTCCCTGCGGGGGAGGAGCCGCCGAGCCTGGCCTGAGCTCCGGATGGTCTGACCGGGAGAAGAGCGCGCCGGGCGGTCGGAGGGAGAGCAGCGAGTCGATGAGGAAGCCGGAGGCGGAAAGCTCCATCTCCGTCCGGACTCAGGTGAGTCGGCTCAGGTGAGTCGGAGGAGCGGAAACATCACGAGGCCGAACTTCAAATAGAAGTTAAATACTGACCATCAGGTTCAATGTTCCAATAAAAGTCCAAACTGTTCAACAGAGAGACGGTTATTGATCCCGATGAACGAGCTGATCGATCGATCAGTAGCCGTTTCTGGCAGAATGACAGCGAGAGAGAGAGAGAGAGAGAGAGAGAGAGAGAGAGAGAGAGAGGGGTAGAGAGAGGTTTGTTGTTTGTGCAGATAAAAAGATTAAAAAAAAACTGAAAACATTTATTAAATGCTCCTCCTCCAGCGTATGCGTGTGTGTGTGCGTGTGTGTGTGCGTGTGTGTGCGTGTGTGTGCGCGTGTGTGCGCGTGTGCGTGTGTGTGTGAATGCTCTTCTACAAATCTTTGTTCAACACAGTTTCTATTATAGATTACAGTAACGTAAAAACAAAAATCATTTCGATTTGGTTGCTCAGATCATTTATTTATTCAATAGATCATCGATTTATAGATCATGCGTTCAGGTCATGTGACTCATTCGCTATTTGTCTGAAATGCTCTCCGAGTCGTTCATGGTGTTTCCTCCTCAGGTCCAGATCGGGGGTTCCCAGAACCGGAACTCTCCTCCCGAACAGAGTCAGAACGGGGAATCTTGAACGCTCGCCGGCGAGCCTCCTCATCCCTGAAGGTGTCCAAAGCGGAAGGAACCTGCATGGGGGGGGAGGAGAGAGAGAGGGGGGGGGGGGGATTATTGGTTTGCTTGTCCCAGTGCAGGAGAGAAAGACGCTGGCTGAGGAGGAGGAGAGGAGGAGGAACAGGAGGAACAGGAGACAGGAGGACACGTTGGAGGAGGAGTCGGTACCTGAGAGAACCATCTCATCTTGAATGGAGTCTTTGTGACGGGCAGAGCTTTGCTCCTCCTCAACAGGGAGGTCCTGGTGTCGGCACTACTTCCTGTTTTTACCTACACACACACACACACACACACACACACACTCCTGGATCCCGCCCCTTAGAGCCAATCAGAGCGGCTGACGTCACAAGAATAAAGAGCGTGGATGCTAGCAGGGCTAACGCTACCCCTCACCTTCTGCTGCTGTCTGCGGTTGATGGTTTGACTCCTGCGCCGCTGCTCGTCCAGCCAGCGCTGACCGTACCGATGAGCGATGAGGTCTGCCAGAGGTGACGGCGGCCTGACGAAGGCGTAGATCAATGCGGCGTCAGTCGTCAATTAATAATCAATAATCGGATCTCTGGGTTCCCTCTCTTGACCTTGTGGGGAGTCCGAACGTGACGTCAGGCACCGGCGGGGCCCGGGTCCTCCGTGGGTTAGGGGTGTTCTGTAAGGTCCCGGCGCCCCCCCTCTGGGCCCGGTACTGACTCATGTCTTTGGACGTCACCAGACCGGACCTCACCGCGTCCCGGTTCAGAGACACAAAGTCGGGAGGGACGCGTCCAGCAGAGGCGTCGCGTTTGGACTGAACTCTCCAGCTGGACAAAACTGACATGGCAGAGGGACACTGTGAGTAAACTACAACTCCCATCAGGCCTCACTACCTTTCTGTGCTAACGTTGGTCTGCTGCTGCTTTATGGTGGACAGGACTTACCCTCTGCCACCCCCCCGTCTCTGGAGCCACTGCTGGTCCCGAAAGTGAAATCTGGACCTGGACCTGGACCTGGACCTGGACCTGGACCTGGACCTGACAGACCTCTGGCTCTGCTCTTGCCAAGAGGTGCCTGCTCATGCGAGGAAGGACATCTTCATCTTCATCATCATCATCATACATTATCAGCACACTACGTCAAATCTTGCCGAGACTTCATTACCCATATTACCCATGTAAGCTAAACTTAATATATTTATATCATTTATTTTTTGGTACATTTATTTGTGTTTTTATGTTGTTCACTTTCTGCAAATCTGTTTTTATTCTGTTTTTTATTTCTGGGATATGTTCAGCACTTTGTTTTTGCTATTTCAAGAGCAAGGGGAAAAAAAATCTCAGATTTATGAGAGAGGTCTCAAACCGCGTCTCGTTAAAAGTTCAAAGACATTAAACTTGTCTGTGTCGCCACCTAGTGTCCACCCGTGGGAATCACACCGACAGGAGACGGGCCTCAGATGAAAGTCCTGCGAGGCGTTTAAGGGACTCTTTTATTTCTTGTTTACCTTCACGAGCAGCGGGTTGGACAACATCGAGTCTCTGACGAGACCCAACCTGGGCGAGGACATGTCCCCTCAGTGGCTGCCGATGAAGAAGATGAAGACTGACGATGAAGAGCAGAGCTGCAGCAGTTATTAATGCTGTTGCACACCAGCGCTGTTAACTAAACATGTTTAGTTTTGTTAGATACCGGTATGTACACGTATACTACACACTCCTGAAGGATTCTTCTGGAACTGAATCCTGTTTTATGTTTATTTCCAGCCAACCACAGCAGGACTACAACAAAAAAAAAACTACAAATATGTTCATCCTGCTCAATCATGGATGTAAAAACCTGTGAAACTGAAATGTTTTGACCCAGAAATCTCACCATGGACAATAAATACATCATACTCATAAATGTATGAAGGGAAAGTAAATATTAATCATAAAAATAGAAGCAAAACCATCAAATCAATCATTGGATATAAAAAATATATATAATGATCCAATTAAATGACAAAAAAACAATTTGAATCTGGTCTTTTAACAATTTAACAAGACAGAACTGATCATTATGTTTATTACCTGCTAAATTACGCGAATATAAACTATATATATATAAACAATTAAACTGACCAACACCCGATCAATCAGTTTGTCTTCAGTTTGTGTTGCTGCTCATAAATCAATAACGTTGTTTAGACACAGAAATAAAAATATAACCGCACCTTGCTTTCTGCGTCCTCTGGTAAGGAGCTGCTCCGTTGCTATAGAAACGGGACGCCACGTGACGTCAAACGCAAAGCAGGTTAAAATACGACGTTCACACGAACCAGCCTGTAGTCGGCACAGCCGTGATGCATTCATAGCCGTAGGGAAAAATACAAATTAATTAAAACAGTCTTTAGTAGGAGTGTTAAATATATCTTACATCGCGTGCCTTTTTCTTAGGAGATATTAATACTACTATATATTGATCCATTGTTTTTTTTCATATATCCCATTGCTTCTGTCAATCTAAGAGTTTGAATTTAAATTAAAAAATGTAACTGTAACAATTGATTTAAATGAGTAAATGTTAGTTTAGAAATTTGAAGTAAACTTTCACCTTCCTGTCAGACAGCTTAACGTTTACCAACATGTTTCATTTATGTTTCCGTGTCCCTCGTAGTGTTTAACTTGCAAATAATAATTTGAATTAGTATGCTCTACTTAATTCCTGGAGCCTGAATGCAGCACGGTTCGCTTCAATCACGTCCTACATACGTCATAGTTTGACGGAGATCGTCTATTAACATACCACACACACACACCGTAATCTATCACCGATGGCAAGCCCACCGACGAAACCGCTTTTTATTGTTAAAGTCGTTGGTAGGATTTATTTATGTGTATTTTATTTTTCTATTAATCGATATATTGTAACATACGGACTTTGTAAATGCTTCAATGTAGTGTTCTTGTCCAACATTTGTCGTATTTAGTTTCAGAAATGCGTTCAGAGTGAGACGTCTGTCTCGCGATGGC